>NC_142763.1:30177922-30485005 GCF_054948205.1 Urtica dioica subsp. dioica | reverse complement strand
ATATTGACAATGAAATTCTGATTAGTTGCGAAGACAAGATGTCGCACACAATGTGTTGACAATGTGTCCGACAACTTGCTTAAACACAGATTATGGATAAACAACAAACGGTGCAAAACAAAGAACACACGATATGGTTACCTAGTTCGGTGAAACACACCTACGTCTGGGGGCACTCTATCAGTGAAAATGATTTCACTATCTTGTAGTCAATAGTACACGCAAAGTTTATATATGCTTACAATCAACAAATCAATAAAACCTAGAGACTATTACAACCAGTGAACACCTAGTCAGGGACTCCCCTGAATTTAAGCTCCGTCTCAATTCCACACTTCGAGCAACCGCCTGGCTCGAATGACCTTCAGTCTTCACCTGTTCGTGAACCTTCAATCACGCGAACACAAAACCCAACTCTCACAGACACTCAATCTTTGTGGAATAGTGTTTGAGAGAATACACCGCTATTAACAAAACACACAGCCTCCCAGTCCGCCGGTCTTGCACGTCTAAGAGCTCTGAGTGTTTTATCAAAAGCATCAAGGCTGCTAAGGGGGAGCACATATCTTTTATAGCAGCTTCACAAGCCTGGAAGTGAATCTCGGGTTTCCTTACCCAGCCTCAAACGAATATCACATAATCAAGTCTCCAGCGAGACAAATATCTTGCAATGAAGACAGCAGCGAGGCAAATATCTTGTAATGAAGTCAGCAGCGAGAATAACTCATAATTAAGTCACCAGCGAAGCAATCTGTAAATACTGGAAACTCGCCTGAAATAAAGTCTGCACACGGGAGGAAATATGTCACACCAGAAGTAGAGGCATAATTACCGACATCTTTCCACACAACTTGCACTAAAAAATAAAACCAACATATAACGTAACAACAGACAACATAGACATAATGTCTCATGAGAATTTTTTTTTCTTTTTTACTTTTTGACAACGTTTATATCATTTTTTTTACATAATAACTTATATATAAGCCGAAATACTCTTCTCATTACATTACCAAAAAACTAATCTCATTCCTTTCCTATCAAATCAAATACCAATATATCAATTGTTGTTACGTTGTTTTGTTGGCTCTATTTTTAGTGCAAGTAGTATGGAAAGATGTCGGATGTTATGTTTCATCTTCTGGATTGACATCTTTCCTCGTGTGTGCAGACAGTATTTCAGGCAAGTTTTCAGTTTCGACAGATTGCTTCGCTGGTGAATTATTGCTGAGTTATTGCCTTGCTGCTGTCTTCATTACAAGATATCTGCCTCGCTGGAGCCTTCATTACAAGATATCCTCCGCTGCTATCTTCATTGCACGAATATTCTCTTTGATGGAGTCTTTACTTTGAGATATTCGCATGAGGTCGGGTAAGGAAACCCGAGATATCTTCCAGGATTGTCCAGCTGCTATAAAAGCCGTGTGCTCTCCCTTAGCAGCCTTGACACTTTTGATCAAACACTCAGAGCTCTTAGACGTGCAAGACCGGCGGACTGGGAGGCTGTGTGTTTTGGTTTTAAGTGGTGTACTCTCTCAAACACTATTCTACAGATTGAGTGTATGTGAGATTTGGGTTCTTGTGCTTTTCGTGATTGAAGGTTCACGTGCTTCTGAAGACTGAAGGTCAACCGAGCCAGGAGGTTGCTCGAAGGGTGGAATTGAGACGGAGCTCAAATTCAGGGGGAGTCCCTGTCTAGGTGATCACTGGTAGTAATAGTCTCTAGGTTTTATTGATTTGTTGATTGTAATCAGATATAACCTTGTGTGTACTATTGACTACAAGATAGTGAAAATCCTTTCCACTGGCAGCGTGCCCCCAGACGTAGGTGTGTTTCACCGAACTGGGTAACCATATCCTGTGTACTTTATTTCTGCACTTTTGTTGTTTATCCATATCTGTGTTCAAGCAAGTTGTCGGACACATTGTCAACACATTGTGTGCGACATCTTGCCTTTGCAACTAATCAGAATTTCAATTGGTATCAGAGCAGGCACCTTGTTCTCTTAGGTGGTTTCCTGTATTTTCTTTCTGATTGCCTATTATGGATAGTTCCCGAGAAGGAGGTTCTGTCAATCGCCCTCCAGTACTCGACGGAACCAACTATGGATATTGGAAGGCACGCATGACCGCCTTCTTGAGGTCCCTGGATAGTCGAACATGGAAAGCTGTGATACATGGGTGGGAAGCTCCTGTGACTACTGATGACAAAGGAGCCCGTACTGGAACCAAGCCGGAAAAAGACTGGACCCCCACTGAGGATGAGGCGGCCCTTGGTAACTCCCGTGCTCTCAATGCTATATTTAATGGTGTTGATAAAGATGTTTTCAGGTTGATAAATACTTGCACTACTGCCAAAGAGGCCTGGGAAATTCTCGCTGTTGCCTATGAGGGAACTACAAAGGTCCGGGAACAAAAACTTCAGTACCTCACAACCAATTTCGAAGCTCTCATGATGCTCGAAGACGAAACTGTCGCTGAGTTCAACGTTCGCATTCGTGATCTCGCCAATGAATCTTATTCTCTCGGAAAACCCATGACAGATGAAGATCTTGTTCGAAAAACCCTGAGAGCTTTGAGCCCCAGATTCAAGATGAAAATCACGGCCATTGAGGAAGTTCATGACCTAAAGACGTTGAAATTCGACGAATTAATGGGATCTCTCATGACATTTGAACTCTCTCTTCCTAAGGTGGAAAAGAAACAAAGAGGGATGGCCCTCAAAAGTTCTGTTCATGAACCGAGGGATCAGGTATATTCAGACTCTGACAATGATATTGATGATACTATTGCTATGCTTGCAAAAAACTATGGCAGGGTCATGAAAAGACTTAATCAGATGAATGGGAAAAATGTCTCACAAGATGTCAAGGACAATTTCCAACAACGTTTCCAGAAAAATACTTATCCTCACAGGAATAGTAAAAGTGGTGAACGATCTGGGAAAGGCAAAGGCATTCAGTGTCACGAGTGTGAAGGATTTGGACATATTCAGAAGGAATGTCCCAACTTCCTCAAGAGACAGAAAAAGGGATACAACGCTACTCTTTCAGATGAAGAAGATGAAGAGAGCGACTCAGATCAGATAAGTAATTTTGTAGCCTTTACTGCTTCTGTTCATACTCATGAGTCTACTAATGAATTTGGTGAGTACTCTCAGAAATATGTTCTTGATGATGAACTATCTGACGATGCTATGAATGAAGCCTACAATACCCTTCATACCAAATGGGTTGAGGAATCTCAGATTCTAGACAAACAGGGTGCTCTCATCCTTACCCTGACTGAAGATAAAGCTAGACTTCTGGAGACTATTGTGGATCTAAAGAAGGAAGTCAGTCGTTTGAACGGCGAACTCGAGCACATGACTAAAACTGTTAGAATGCTGAACTCTGGGACTGACAGTCTTGACAAAATCCTCACCATCGGCAAACCCGCGAAGAACATGAAGGGACTTGGATATACCCATGGCGCTTCATCATCCCAGACTACGTTCGTTCCCCAAAAGCAGACTAGCCAGATGTCACGAAACTTGCCTCAATCATCTGGTAACAACAAATTTCATGACATTTCTCGATATCATCAATCTGGACCAAACAGGTCTCCTGTCAACAGACCTCGCTGGGTATGCCATTATTGTGGAAGAAAGGGACATATCCGTCCTTTCTGCTATCGTCTGTATGGGAGAAATATCCGTCAACACAGGTCCATCCACAGAAATGTCTCCTCTCATCAACAACCTGCTACTCGGATGGAATGGAGAGTGAAGAATACCTCCTATCATGCCAATATTGCCTACACCTCTCTGAGCGCTTCCACCGGGAATGACTGGTACTTCGACAACGGCTGTTCTCGTCATATGACTGGGGATCACACCTTTCTGACCAACATAAAACCTTACTCGAACTGCCATGTTACCTTTGGAGATGGAGTCAAAGCCAAAATTGTGGGTAAAGGTCAATTAAACTATCCTGGTATGTCTTGTTTGACTGAGGCTTTGTTGGTAGAAGGACTCACTGCTAATCTCATTAGTATTAGTCAACTTTGTGATCTGAATTTGCATGTCAACTTTACTCGTGATAAGTGTGTGGTGATTAATGAAGATCAGGATGAACTTATGCGAGGAAACAGATCACGTGACAACTGCTATATGTGGAACCCCGCACCTACCAGCAAGTGTCTCTTGACCAAAGCAGATGAAACCAAGCTGTGGCATGAAAAGCTCGGTCATCTAAATCTCAGAAGTATGCAGAAAATTGTCTCTGAGAATGCTATCATCGGTGTCCCAAATCTGAAGATTGTCGAAGGTAAAATTTGCGGTGAGTGCCAGATTGGGAAACAGGTCAAGAAGCCCCACAAGATGGTGCAACATCTTACCACATCTCGGGTTCTGGAACTTCTCCACATGGACCTGATGGGACCGATGCAGGTCGAGAGCCTTGGAGGGAAGAGATATGTGTTCGTCTGTGTGGATGACTACTCCAGGTACACGTGGGTTGATTTTATTCGTGAAAAGTCTGACACTTTTGCTGTTTTTGAAGCTCTTTGTAAGAAGGTTCAGAGAGAAAAAGGGGAGAGCATAGGCAAAGTGATCAGAATTCGGAGTGATCATGGGAGGGAATTTGAGAACATAAGCTTTGCTAAGTTTTGTATTGAAGAAGGGATAGCACATGAGTTCTCAGCTCCTATCACACCTCAACAAAATGGAATTGTTGAACGAAAAAATCGAACCCTTCAGGAGATGGCTAGAGTAATGATGTTGGCCAAGGATATTCCACCACATTTCTGGGCTGAAGCTTTAAATACTGCCTGCCATATTCACAATCGAGTTACTATTCGTCCAGGTACTTCCAGCACTCATTATGAAATATGGAGGGGGAGAAAGCCAAATGTGAAATACTTCCATGTTTTTGGTTCGGTGTGTTATATTCTTGCTGACAGGGATCCACGGCGTAAATTTGACCCGAAAAGTGATGAAGGTATATTCCTTGGATACTCTAGAAATAGTCGTGCATACCGTGTTTTTAACAAACGCACTAAGACTATAATGGAATCAATAAACGTGGTGATAAATGATGATGATCATGATGCTACTAACAGTCCTAATGATGAGGATGAAGTTTTTCCCAGTAACCCAGATGTCAGGACAGATGCTGCTAACTCCTTGGACGACATCTCCACTGGAAATCCGAATGTCAGGACTGATGCTGATGACAAAGTTAGCGACATTGTTCCAGATGAAGGCTCCCCTCCTGAGACTGAACAGAGAGTCCCCTCTCGAAGAATTCAGAAAAATCATCCTGCTCATGAGGTGATTGGCGAAATCAGTGAAGGAATAAAGACTCGTCCAAAACCTCCTGTTAACTACCGGGAAATGATTGGTAATCTCTGCTTCGTCTCTAAGATTGAACCAAAAAATGTTAACGAGGCTATTGATGATGAATATTGGGTTAATGCTATGCAAGAAGAACTGGTTCAGTTTGAAAGAAACCAAGTCTGGGAGCTGGTCCCCAAGCCTAACAATGTAAATGTCATTGGGACTAAATGGATTTTTAAGAATAAATCTGATGAACATGGTAATATAACTCGCAACAAAGCTAGACTTGTGGCGCAGGGCTATTCACAGGTGGAAGGTGTTGATTTTGATGAAACCTTTGCCCCTGTTGCGAGACTAGAAGCTATCAGACTTTTGCTTGGCATCTCTTGTCACCTGCAATTCAAGCTTTATCAGATGGACGTTAAGAGTGCTTTCCTCAATGGGTACTTGAATGAGGAAGTTTATGTAGCTCAACCGAAAGGGTTTACAGATCCTAGCTCTCCTCAACATGTCTACAAACTCAGAAAAGCTCTCTACGGCCTTAAGCAGGCCCCTCGTGCTTGGTATGAAAGACTTACCCAATTTCTTGTGCAGAATGGGTATACTCGAGGTGGCGTTGACAAGACTTTGTTCGTGAAAAAGGAGAATGGCAATCTCATGATAGCTCAGATTTATGTTGACGACATCGTCTTTGGAGGAATGTCAAGCAAAATGGTGGATCTTTTTGTTCGACAAATGCAGTCAGAATTTGAGATGAGTATGGTCGGCGAATTAAACTACTTTCTGGGTTTTCAGATCAAACAGATGAATGATGGTATCTTCCTTTCCCAAAGTAAGTATGCCAAAAACTTGGTGAAAAAGTTTGGTCTGGAGAAATCCTCTCACAAGCGGACCCCGGCCGCTACTCACATCAAACTCACTAAGGATGAGCATGGAGAATCTGTTGATCAAAGTCTCTACAGGAGCATCATTGGCAGTCTTCTTTATCTCACTGCCAGCCGACCAGATATAGCCTACTCTGTAGGTGTTTGTGCGCGCTATCAAGCCAATCCCAAAGCCAGCCATCTGGCTCAAGCTAAGCGAATCATAAGGTACATCTCAGGCACTGCTGATTTCGGTTTACTATATACCTATGATACTTCTTCTACGCTTGTGGGATACTGTGATGCTGACTGGGCAGGTAGCACGATTGATAGAAAGAGTACTTCTGGTGGATGTTTCTATCTTGGAAACAATCTCATCTCCTGGTTCAGCAAGAAGCAAAACTGTGTTTCCTTGTCTACAGCTGAGGCTGAATACATCGTTGCTGGGAGCAGTTGCACTCAGCTTCTCTGGATGAAGCAGATGCTCGCCGAGTATGATGTTGGACAAGATGTCATGACATTATTCTGCGACAACATTAGCGCCATCAACATCTCAAAGAATCCTGTTCAACACAGTAAGACCAAACATATTGAGATCAGACATCATTTTATTCGAGATCTCGTGGAAGAAAAGAAGATCAAACTCGAATACATTCACACCGAGAAACAGCTTGCAGATATTTTCACCAAGGCTTTGGATGCTAACCGGTTTGAAAATCTCAGATCCTCTCTTGGGTTATGTGTTATTGATCAATAGCAATTATTGTTTATCGAAGGATTTTTTGGTCTTAACTTTTGCGCTAATCCTTCGCTGACCCTTGTTCGTGTTACTGGTGTGTTATTTTTCTCATGGGCCCATGTTTCTGGTTGGCCCATTCGACTGTTTTGCCGGGCTATATTGCCAAGTGTTGTCTCTCAGGGCCCAGGAACTTTCAAGGCCCACTTGAAGTTGCGACGTCGTTTTTCTTGCCATGTTCTCACTCATGCAGATGGTTACTCTTCCGAGAAAGAAGGGGAAGTTATTTTCTGTTTGAATTTCGAAATTTCTTATTCTTCTTCAGTGCTCCTAAGATTTGTTTCCCGAATTTGCTGTCTTACCCATTTTGACAGTTACCTTTGTGACAGTTTCCTCATTTCTTTTTCCAAAATGGTGGGTACAAGAAGCGGGATCAGTACCTCTACTCCCTCTGGAAAAGTCGAAGCCACAATGAGGAAGAAAAATGTCGGGACAAGAAAGCCCAGTGCTGAGAGCAACATGCATGGAGTTAGGGTTCGTGGTCTGAAACCCAGCATACGCGCCGATGGTCAGGCCGGAGGTGCGATCGCTGGGTCATCAGTACCACCTGAGAATCCATCTCTATCTGCCGCCAGACGCACAATTCTGAAGAAAGCTGCTCTCTCCATCACAGACATCACAGGAGGAGTTAGTTCCAGCAGCTCGTCTGAGGAAGAAAGAAGAAGTGCTGATAATCCTGAAGAAGAAACCCCATCTGGTGTTTCCCCCGTCGAAAGCCCTCACAAGGTTGTAATAGGTAATCCTACTGTCTCTGCCTCCTCTATTGATAAGGTTTCGCTGCCTCAAGAGCCTACTCCGGAAGATGCCATTGGGGGCATGTTAGGCTTAAGTAAAGATGTTTCGCAAGATGTGCCTGCATCTTCTCAGAGGCAAGAAAGAACATCCGACCCTATCCAGGATGTTGGAGAAGATATCCTTGCTTCTCTGAAAAGGAAAATTCAGAAAGATGATGATGTGTGTCTAGCCACTCTTCTCTCAGAGAAGAAAAAGAAGAAAAGAAAGCTGGTGGAAGAAGCTGCTCCCACTACCATCCCGGCTAAAAAGAAGATGAAGAAACCAGTAAAGATGGGTTTGAACAAGAAAAGGCTGAAGGGAAAGTCTGTTGAAAAGACAATTCCAGATGTTCTGAAAGACTTGGAAGAGGAAGAAGATGTTGCCCGTCCTGAAGGGATGTCTCTCATCTCCAGGAAAACTGTCGGAGGCCAAAAGCTTCCCAAGGATGTCCCCGCCGCTCCTCTAGACAATGTCTCCTTCCATGAGGAAGATCGTGTCAGAAAATGGAGGTATGTCTATCACAGATCCATTTTTCCGGAAAAAGAATTGTCTAAAGAGGCTCTGAAGATTGATGTGATCATGGAACTCTTGTCCGACGCTCAACTTGGGAAGACTGTCACTGGGATCGGTCCTTATTATCCCAGACTGGTAAAAGAGTGCATCGTGAATCTGTCCTCTGAGATTGACCAGCCCCATCACCCTGAGTTTGGGAAAGTCTATGTTCGTGGCCATTGCTTTGATATATCATCCACTGCCATCAACGAGTTTTTGGGTAGAGGAAAAATTGTCACTGCTGATCGGCTTCCTTCCTTGGATGAGGTTGCCAAAGAGCTCACCAACGATGATAAGAAGACATGGCCCACCAAGGGTTCCCTGCCGTCCTCAGATCTCTCGGCAAAGTATTCTGTTCTGTACAGAATTGGGATTGCTAATTGGGCCCCTTCCTCTCACGGCTCAAGCATCAACTCCGACCTGTCATGCCTTCTGTCGCAACATCTGTCCCGGCTGGTGGTACCATCAAAGTGGCTCCCCTGTCAGAAAATGCCAAGAGCGATATCCTCAAGGGCTTGTTGGAAGAAGTTGCTGCTCTTAAGGAAGTCATTGCCATCTCCTCTCGTAGAAAGACTGCGTGTGAGCGTCTTATCTCTGTCATGACTCTTCCTTCTACCATGGATGGTGCGTCCTCGTCTCAACCAGGTCCTGCCACTGGGTCTCATATCTCTGAAGCCACTGAAGACTCTGATTCTGAAGATGATGTGTATGAGGATGATCAGGATACTATTGGTTGATTCGGTTCTGGTCTGTAATATTCTCTGTTCTAGACATCGTTTGCTACTTTTTCCTTTGTGCTTCAGACTGATATGTTTCGTTTTGGATGTTTGTAAGACAGCTCTATCGTACTTTTTCTGCTGAATGATATGCTGTTTTCCTAGTTCTCATTTCCTTTTCAGGCTTTTTGTTCCTCCCTCTGTGTTGGTCGATCCTTGCCTTTGGTATCTTTTTTAGGCAATCAGGGGGAGAGGCGTCATGAGGTCATTTATTTTGACTCTCTTTCTGGTTTTGACGCTTGTATGAGAACTGGTCCTGGAAGTGCTTGCCTAAAAAATAGCCAAAGGGGGAGATTGTTGTTACGTTGTTTTGTTGGCTCTATTTTTTAGTGCAAGTAGTATGGAAAGATGTCGGATGTTATGTTTCATCTTCTGGATTGACATCTTTCCTCGTGTGTGCAGACAGTATTTCAGGCAAGTTTCCAGTTTCGACAGATTGCTTCGCTGGTGAATTATTGCTGAGTTATTGCCTTGCTGCTGTCTTCATTACAAGATATCTGCCTCGCTGGAGCCTTCATTACAAGATATCCTCCGCTGCTATCTTCATTGCACGAATATTCTCTTTGATGGAGTCTTTACTTTGAGATATTCGCATGAGGCCGGGTAAGGAAACCCGAGATATCTTCCAGGATTGTCCAGCTGCTATAAAAGCCGTGTGCTCTCCCTTAGCAGCCTTGACACTTTTGATCAAACACTCAGAGCTCTTAGACGTGCAAGACCGGCGGACTGGGAGGCTGTGTGTTTTGGTTTTAAGTGGTGTACTCTCTCAAACACTATTCTACAGATTGAGTGTATGTGAGATTTGGGTTCTTGTGCTTTTCGTGATTGAAGGTTCACGTGCTTCTGAAGACTGAAGGTCAACCGAGCCAGGAGGTTGCTCGAAGGGTGGAATTGAGACGGAGCTCAAATTCAGGGGGAGTCCCTGTCTAGGTGATCACTGGTAGTAATAGTCTCTAGGTTTTATTGATTTGTTGATTGTAATCAGATATAACCTTGTGTGTACTATTGACTACAAGATAGTGAAAATCCTTTCCACTGGCAGCGTGCCCCCAGACGTAGGTGTGTTTCACCGAACTGGGTAACCATATCCTGTGTACTTTATTTCTGCACTTTTGTTGTTTATCCATATCTGTGTTCAAGCAAGTTGTCGGACACATTGTCAACACATTGTGTGCGACATCTTGCCTTTGCAACTAATCAGAATTTCATCAATAATGAGAGCCGGTGGCCAAATGTCGACCCCAAAGGATGGAATCAAGCGGGTCCCACACACGAGGCCGCCAATCACACTCGCCAAGCTTAAGAAGGCCATCCCGTCTCATTGTATTAAAGTGTGAAGCCTAATTGATCGGCTTGACGGCTGAAGAACTTACGACGATAATTCGTGGATTGACCTGACATTTTCTCTTTAAATACATTGTGCGCCGTTTGTATTGGTAGAGGGCAAGAAAGTTGTAAACACATTTTCTCCCGAATTCGACTTTAGTGAGAATTTGCAATGGTAAAATAGATGTAGCTTTCACATCGAAAGTGAACAATTATAAATCTCTGTGTGTATTATTTGTTATTTGCGTATTATTTTGTTTTCTGATTAAGTCGGGATTTGGGGATAAATCCTAACACATTGCTTCAAGCGCTCCGCGGCACGGTCCATATCCTACCCCGTTGTTGACCTAAGTGCCACGGCCCTCGTCTCTTGGTTTGACAAAGAAATGTGATTGGCATAAAAACGAACAAAGCTCTCATGGCCGTTTATTATGAAAACTACAATTTTTTTCAAGAAGTTGCAATGACAACAAGAATTATTTTAAAGATAATAGAAAAAGAAATTTAAAATTAAATCAAAATCCAACTGTTTGCTTTTAAAATTTGAATGCAACATATTATTTTTTTATCAACCCGAATTAATTTAAAATATACTACGTATAAGAAGTAGATCTTTACCAATGTCAACTCAATCATCTCATAGAAGGTTTCATGTAGTACCAAGTTTATCAAAAATAGCAAAATAGATCACGAGCTATAAATTATTTTTAGACTCGGATTGAAAATAAATATTTGTTTTATTTATATAAATTGTAACTATTAATTTTAGTTCAGGAATTGACTTTAGATCAAAATTATTGTAAACTCTGTTGATATTCATGGTTAGACTTGCTGTTTGGAAATATACGTTGAATATTACTTAAAATTAGTTTCAATCTGTTTATATAATTGGAATGAATTATATCTGATCTAAATTAAAAGTTTAAGATGCTGTTAAAATGACTATGCATCCGGTTATTAACAGGAACATATTTTCTGTATTCAAGCAATAAATGGTAACGAGTATCTAATATACTAGGTAAGAAAATAGTTTAACTTATATATTTAGGGGAGATCTTTTTTTTATTACCAGTCCACGAAGTTCATCTATTTTCGCTTTTGTCACGCTCGCTTTCATCGATGCGCAGTGGACTTTAATAATCTGTTGCGTAATCTGATATATTGTCTGTTGCGTAATCTGATATATAATCAGTGTGCAGTGAAACGTCAACTGCTACACATATTTGCTATTAGTTTCTTCTCTATTAAATCCAACGGTGACTAATTTAATCCACTACTACAAATATAGTTTTCCGGTGCGGAAGACTTTTGGGTGCGACGTTTCGCACCTAATAGTCGTACCCAAAAGACTTTCGGGTGCGAAAAGTCGGACTCAAAAGTCAAACAAGCACTGAAAAATTTTCGCGATTTTTTATTACTTTGGGTGCGACAAGTCGCACCCAATGACCGGTGACAGACTTTTGGGTGCGACAAAGTCGCACCCAATACTTAATCATAACTATTCGGTGCGACTTAGTCGCACCCAAATGTCTTAAATTTTTCCGCGGCCAAATTTTCCCCCTCTCTTTTCAAATATCAGTGGGTGCGACAAAGTCGCACCCAAAAGTACTGACACACGTCATTTGGTGCGACAAAGTCGCACCCAAAATTCCGTCAGAGGTCATTGGGTGCGACAAAGTCGCACCCATTGAAACTTTTGGGTGCGAGAAAGTCGCACCCAAATTCTAGGTCAGGATATAAAAGAAATTTTCTATGCGATTTTCATTCAAAATCACTCCGTCTCTCAATCCGACCTTCTCTCAATCCGACCCTCTCTCCTCTCCGGGTTCTCTCCTACCACCACAGTCCACCGTCGCTCTCTCCGACCACCACCGACGGCTCTCCGCCCGGCCTCTGCTCCCACGGAGACCGACCACCACCGCGCGACGGCTGTCTGCGCTCGGGCCCGCTTCATCTCCGCTCTCTCCTCTCCGGGTTCTCTCCTACCACCAGAGTCCATCGTCGCTCTCTCCGACCACCACCGACGGGTCTCCGCCCGGCCTCTGCTCCCGCGGCGAGCGCCCACCACTGCGTGACGGCTGTCTGTGCTCGGGCCCGCTTCATCTCCGCCGTCGGCTTGCTTGCCTTTCGATTCCTCTAACCCAATCTTTCACTCTCTCTCTCGTTGAGGCCAAGAAGTCTCTGCACTTGAGTGTGTGTCTGTGAGTCTCTCTAGCTGCAGCCAAGAAGTCTCAGTCTCAGGCGGCTCCACTTCCCTCGAAGCCTCTCCCTCCTAATCAAGCCGGTTAGTCTCAGATTTTCGTTCTTATTTGCTTCGTCTATAATTTCGTATCAGTGTCGCTGAGTGATGCTATCCCGCGATTTATCTGTGTGTATGTGTGTTTAAGTCTGAGTGTGTGTATTTTTTATTTATTTTTAATTCCAAGCCGCTGTCCCGCCAAGCTGCTCGAGACCCGCGCGCTTCATCTCCGCTGTCGGCCTCCTCGTGTTCGGCTTCGGCTCGGGCTCGGCTGTTGGTTTCTCAGTGTTGGTTTCAAAACTGTTGGTTTTTTTTCTGTTGGTTTTTGTTAGTCTGCATGGTTACTCAGTGTGTATGTGTGTTTTTTTCTTTTTGTTTCAGTTGGTTTGACGTCCACGAACTCCCCGTCGCAGCACCGTCGTGCCTCTCGCAGCCTCGCCGTGCTCAAGTCCCGCCTACAGGTTAGCCTCTCGCAGTCCTTTTAATTGTGTTTTTAATTACTTTAGATTAATTGTAATTAGTATAATTAGTCTAATTGTTAATTAGTTAGGTAATTAAATAGTTTTTTTTATATGTATATATGTATTAATAATGTAGTTAGTTTGATAAAAATGTTAATTATGTAATTGAAATTAATTTGATACAATTATAAAAATTGTTAATTATGTAATTGAAATTAATTTGATATAATTAGTAAAATTGGTAAAATTGTTAATGTAATTGAAATTAATTTGATATAATTATTAAAATTGTTAATCATGTAATTGAAATTAATTTGATATAATTAGTAAAATGTTTTATGTAATTGAAATTAATTTAGTTAGTAATTTTTTAAGTTAATATCATATAATTTAAGTTATTTGTTCAATTGTTAATCATGAAATTGAATTTAGTTGAGTTATTGTATAATTTAGTTTTAGTTTACATATTTTTGATAAATGAGTTGATATTATTGAATTTTTGGTGTAATCGAGCCACAGAGGTTCGATTTAGGGTTTAGTTGATTATTAAGATAGTTTTGGATGATTTGTATATGATTTTTAAATGAGTTTGCAGGTTTTTGGTTTGTTAGAATTATAGGGGAAATTCTGCCGAAATTTCGGTAGAGTTTCCAACCAATTATTCTCAAAACCCTAATTTTTTCAATTCGACTTCAAATAACATAAAATTCATAATTTCAACTTTATAGTTCTTCGTCCCTTAGCAATAACTCTTAAGCCGCACTATTCGGCATCAGCGCCAACATAAGTAATCGATTTCAGTCGTCTTCGTCCCTTAGCAACAACTATTAATAATTGTTAATTTTCTCTTTCGTTTAGAGAAATCAATGTCCAATCCAAGTAGAGATTGGATCACCGAGAACAATCGGTTGTCCTTGCAGTATAAAATCGGAGTTAATGAATTTATCCGCGCTGCAAGAAGATTTCCGAACGTTCATCCTAATATCTGAGATAATATGATATTTATCTTATCCTCAACTTTGTCTTCACATATTAATTCTTATATAAAGCCAAAATACTCTTATCAAGTCCTCATCCCTTGCGTTCTATAAGAACCACTTGTTTCCTATCAAATCGATACCAATATATCAATAATGGGAGCAGGTGGCCAAATGTCGACCCCAAATCAGAAGGACGGAATCAAAATCAAAGAGAATGTGAATCGGAGAACGGAGTCCGAAGATTCAACTCTTCCGATCTGGAGAAGCGATTCGTCTGTTTCAGATCTCGATCCAGATTTGCTCCGTCATGGATAAGAATCATCGTGAAACCCTAATGTTCATCTTCTCCGACGTGAAACTCTAATTTTTCGCCGAAATCTTCGTGAGTGGGCTAGGACCTGACGGTGTCTAGATCGCCGTCGGAGATCGAAGGTCGGATATCAAATATCGACATCGATCGTCATCACCACTGCCATCATCTTTTTCTTCTTCTTCTTTTTTCGTTTTCCGTTTTGAGTGTTTTTGTTATCGAACAGTGAATTAATTTTTTTGAAAGCAAGATTAAATATTTTGACTCGTCATTGTCTTTTCATTGCGGATCTATGTTTTTTTTTCTTTCTGCTGAGTGGATTAAATTGTTTGAAAGCACGATTAAATTCTATGAAATCATGCACCTTGGCTGAAATCATGTTAGTTATTTGTGTTTGAAACTGGATTAACAAAATTGAAAACACGATTAAATTTTTTGAAAATTTGTTGACTAGTTTTGAGGATGGAATTAGTTTTTGAAACTATCTGGTACAGAAGAAGAATGGATTAAAATTTTGGACAACTAGATTAATTATTTTGAAATCCTGGAAAAACGGGTTTACCCAAACATTAAAGGTATATTTGTATTTTTACACTATAAGTGGTTAGAATAAGCTAACTTATGAAACTTTTGCTATTATGCTAAACACTAAGTTTGAATTGGCTCTTTTGTATAAAAAAAAAAAAAAAAGCCAATTTAAAGTTAAGGATTTGCAAAATAGACAAGATTTGCCTAAAATTAGATGAATAGTCAAAATGTGCAATAATCAAGTTTAAAAGAAAAATAATCATAGGATTAATATTTTTGAAAGTGATAAATTGTTTATAATAATTGTCAAAAAAATTTAATTCTAGCGTAAAAAAATTTTGACAACTTAAACTTTGAGTAATTTGCTGAAAATTTTAAATTTTGACCATTTTGCTAATCAATTAGTTTTTAAGGGCTATTTTGTATAATATTTTCCTTTGTATGATAGAATTATATATAATCTGTATTTATTTAATATTGGATGATGTAGTTAAATAGTCAATTTAACGTTATGAATTTGTAAAATAGGCAAGGTTTGTCTTAAATGAGTGAAATAGCAAAAATGTGCAGCAATCTGGTTTCAAAAAAAAATTTGATCCCAAGATTAATTTTTTTGAAAGTGATAAATTGCTTATAATAATCGTCAATAATTTTAATTCTGGCCGTCATAAAAATTTTGAAAATGTAAATTTGACTACTTTGCTGAAAAATTAAAACTTTGACTATTTTGTTAATCAATAAATTTTAAATAACTATTTTGTACAAATTTTCCAATATTAATATTTAAAACGGTATCGACTAACGAGTATGGAATAATATAAAAGGAAAGAAAATAGTTTGATTTATATATTTAGGGGAAAACATTTTTTTTTTTTTTTTACCAGTCCACGACGTTCATCAATTTTCGGTTTTGTCACGCTCGCTTTCATCGATGCGCAGTGGACTTTAATAATCTGTTGCGTAATCTGATATATTGTCTGGTATCAGCTATGTATTTTGTTTTGCTTTTTTATTTTTTATTTTCCTGAAACGTCAACTGCTATACATATTTGCTATTAGTTTCTTCTCTATTTTAAATCCAACGCTTACTAATTTCATTGTTCATGCTAATATCTGAGATTATATGATATTTCTCTTATCCTCAACTTTATCTTCACATAACAGTTCTTGTATAAAGCCAAAATACTCTTATCAAGCCCTCATTCCTTGCGTTCTATAAGAACCACTTCTTTCCTATCAAAACCGATACCAATCCATCAACAATGGGAGCCGGTGGCCAAATGTCGGCCGGAATGCAGCGGGTCCCACACGCGAGGCCGCCGTTCACGCTCGCCGATCTCAAGAAAGCCGTCCCGCCCCACTGCTTCAAGCGCTCCGCGGCGCGCTCCTTGTACTACCTCGCCGTCGACCTGACCGCCACGGCCCTCATCTCCTGGGCCGCTTCCGTCATAATCCCGTCCCTGCGGGGCCCGATACTCCCGGCCCTGGCCTGGCCCGCCTACTGGTTCGCCCAAGGCGTGGCGTGGTCGTCCTTGTGGGTGATCGGACACGAGTGCGGCCACCACGCCTTCAGCGACCACCAGTGGCTGGACGACACGGTCGGCTTGATCCTCCACTCGTTCCTTCTCGTCCCTTACTTCTCGTGGAAGATCAGCCACCGCCGCCACCACTCCAACGCCGGGTGCCTCGAGAGAGACGAGGTCCACGTCCCCAAGCAGAGGCACACGCTGGGGTGGCACACCCGCCACCTCAGCGACAACCCCGTCGGCTTGGCCGCCACCGTGGCGGGGATCTCCCTCTTCGGCTGGCCCTTCTACCTCACCTTCAACTTCTACGGCCGGTCCTACCAGCGCTTCGCCTGCCACTTCGACCCCGACAGCCCGATCTTCAGCAGACGCGAGCGGGCCCAGGTCTGGGGCTCCAACGCGGCCATCCTCGCCGCGCTGGGCCTCCTGGCCTGGGCCTGCTCCGTCTGGGGACCGGGCTCGGTGTGCCTGGCCTACCTCGGCCCGCTCGCGGTCGTGAACGCGTTTCTCGTCCTCACCACGATGCTGCACCACGCCCACCCGGCGCTCCCGCACTACGACTCGTCCGAGTGGGACTGGCTCCGCGGCTCGTTGGCCACGGTGGACAGGGACCACGGCGCCTTCTTCAACCGCGTGTCCCACCACATCATCGACACCCACGTGGTGCACCACCTCTTCTCCTCGATACCGCACTACCACGCCGTCGAGGCCACGCGAGCGCTCCGGCCCGTCCTCGGGGAGTACTATCGGTTCGACCCGACTCCATTTTACAAGGCCGTGTTCAGGGAGGCCAAGGAGTGCGTCTTCGTGGAGCCAGATGAGGGAAATGCAAACAAGGGCGTTTTTTGGTTCAGAAGCTTAACCAAAGAGTAAGATTTGTGGTGTCAGTGTCAGTGTCATCTCCTTTTGGTCACTCTTTTCTATCTGTTATTGGTTGGGGGTTTTAAGTTATTATTTACGAATAAGATTTAATATTGTATGAACCAAAATTAATAAATAAATAATAAATAAAGTGGGAAGGGAGAGTTGATGTATTTACATTCATGGAAGTGTGTCTGTACTATTTTCTATTTTGCTCTTGTCAAGTTCTTCTTCCCATCCCATGGCATCGCCGTTCTTTATAAGCTTGTCACGGTTTCAATTTTTGTATTATGAATAAGCAATGCCATGGTTCACAATCAATATTATAGTTGGACTATCCACAATTTGAAAAGAGAGAGCCCTAAAATTATTGATATATCTTAAGTTCATTGATGTTTTATATATTGGTTTTTGAATTTTTAGATATTCTGGATGTTTTCAAATTGGAGCTCAGCCTCGCCCGCTAATATTATAGCGCTTATATTATCCACATTTGAAGAAGAACTCGCTGAAGCCTCGCCCAGGCCTGACTAATCTATAAGGGTCTAACGCATTTGCATTAGGCCTGCAAGTAAAGGATGCCCAAAAAATATGATAAGTTTACCTAGTCCGGTTAAAATGACTGGTTTTCCTTATAATGACAAACATGGTATAGTTTTTAAAGTTTGACCTGCAACTAATAGGATTTGTGAAATTTATATTATTTAATCCAAGTTTACTTAAGTATACTGACATCAAGATATTTTTTTGGAGGGCTTGCAAAAACATCATCCCCGCAAGGGGAAACTTCACATTCCGGTTGAGCCCGTTTGTCCCTTTTGCGGCTTCAAGCAAGAGACTACTACACATGGCCTTATATTTTGTCCACTTGTCGAAGAGGCTTGGCGGAACTCCCTGTTTGAGGATTTGCTAGAGCAAAATCAGAATTGGGACCTGTGGGAAATGATAAACTGATTTGTGGCTCCTATGTCACTCCAAAATCTCGGCTTGCTTGCTATTATGTTTTTGGGAGATATGATTCTGACTAAACAAGTTCATCCACGAAAGCAGGAAACCAGATTTGGCGGTCATCCATTTGCGACTCGGAAGGAAGCTTTCTGCAAACCGATCTCCCAGACATCCTCGGTTCTCGCGGCCGAGCTGCTTGCTATCTAGGAAGGACTCACTACGGCAATCAAGTTTGGCTTCTCTCCCTGTGAGCTGGAAACCAACTCCATGATGAATGCCTTTTTGATGCTTACGGGATGGGGTCAAAAATGCCAAGGAGGAAGGGTTGATTGCTGAAGATATTATTCGTCTCAATGCCCAATGTAACTTTTCTTTTCATTTTATCCGGAGAACCAGAAATTGTGTTGCTGACCGCCTCGCTATGACGGGCTCTAGATCCCTTCTTTCCTCTACGTGGATTGATTTTCCGCCCTTTTGTATCTCGGACTTTTTTTATTGTTGATTTGACTTTTGCTTCGTGAGAGCTTATAAGAGCATCTTTAATGGTAAGCTAATGTCAAATTAGCTTACCATGCCACATAAGCTAATGTAAAAAAATTATATATTAATGGTTCATAGCTTAACAATTTAAGGACTTGCTTGCAATTAGGAAAAATATTAAACTATTTGCTTAATCATTATTTGGCATTTTAGCTATGTGTTTGACTAGAGAAATTAGCTCTATAGAGCTAATTGCTTAAGCAAACTACATGAGACCCAATACACTATTTTAGTAATTATTTTATTGTTTTGAATATGAGAAGATTTTTTTTTAACACTCTATTTCTCCGGAAGAGTTCAAACGGCTCTATTAATTAATTGTAACTGTTACTTTTGTTTTTAAAAACTGAGTCTATTAATTAATTCTGAAATTCCAATCCAAATTTGATTATGTGTTGTGTTGTTAAATTTATTATTTTACTTAAATTTATAAATTTTTAATTAATATATTGTTACTATAATATAGTCAGATTGTTTTTTTAAAAAAATTACATGTTCTTCATTTGGCCTAATAAATTGAATTATACAACTTTTAATAAAAAAAAATTATAGTTTTTACAAGTGGAAATTGAATAAAAAATAAACAAAAATAGAAAATGACAAGTGGGATAAACTTAAGCAAGATGATAAATTAGCTTACCATTGTGAATGATTTAGCTTAAATAAATTGTATTTTGCTATGACTTATGTGGCATGGTAAGCTAATTTGACATTAGCTTACCATTAAAGATGCTCTAATATGGTTACTTTCCCTATAAAAAAATAAATAAGTGGGTAGATATATTTTTAAAATAAGTTGCTAGTACTAATAAATAAAATGTGAGAAAATATTGGCTAACATAAACTTCTTTTGGAGTCATTGTTCTCATTCCTAGTAAGAAATTGATCAAAAAATTTCATACAAAATAAAAATAAAACTTCAAATTATGCATTCAAAATTTCGAATAACTAGATATTTGTTATGAATACAACCATTTTTTCCCGAATACAGTAACTACAAATTGTTAAAAAAAAATAGCAAAAATAAAAAACTAAAAAAGTATTAAATACGGGCTAGAAATTAATTAATTATAATGAAGAAAACTAAAAATCTTTAACGAAACTTCAAGGCCAAAATCTAAGAATGAGCATGGCTTATGTTTGCGATTCAGGTGGTATTATTTGAAAATTAAACGCAATTTTGATATTGTGTTCACAATGCTAAAACTTTTGTTTTCCTTATATGCACAAAAGGAACTTTGATCTTAAAATGTTATGTTTCAAGAACCTTATTTTATTACGTTTCCCTTGTCGATTGACAACATTATTCCACATGTGCACCTATTGGTCTCAATCGGAGATTTAATTTTCCATTTCCGTTTTCCACTTGTGCACCAAAGTCTCTATCTGTAAACATGTGTACATCAAATATGAAATGATAGTCATATATGACTGATTAGTATGTGGTGGTTTAGTGTTTATATTTTCCTTGTACTTTTAATCTACTATACGAACTATCTCCATCAAAGAAAAGGAAAAGTCATATAGGATTAATTAGTGTACGGGTATTTTCCAAAAAAAATATATACATATATATACATACATATATATATATATATATATATATATATATATATATATATTAGTGTACGGGGTCTAGTCTTATATCTTATGATGGAAACGTGTATACTTTCCTTGTACTTTCAATTCACTAAGGGCATGTTTGGTTGGTGAGTTTTCAAAGGAATGGAATGGAATGGATTCTTAAAATTCATCATTGCTTCGTTTGGTTCATTTTTAAATGAGGTAATCATCATTATATGGAATGATCATTGCATTGATTTGATTCTTTATAAAATGGGATGAATGAACCATTCGAAATATTTTTATCAAATTAACCTTTTCTATAATTTAATTAATTTTTATATGTGTTATCTAACAAAACCCATCCGAATATGACACAAAAAAAAAAAAAACGCTCAATCATCTACCACTTCGTCGCCCAAGCTCTCTCTTGCATAACCTTTAACGAGACATTCGGCATCGTCCGCCTTTGCCGTCGTTCTCTTGCCGGAGAAAATGCAACGCCGACAATGAAGACGACGGAGGTGTGGATCTAGGTTTCGTCGGAGAAGACGGCAGCGGGGGGCATCAGGAGTTGGGGCAAAGGGTTAAGGGACAGAAGTAACGTCGTAGATGATACAGTGAGTGGTCCAGTCCGTCGCTGGGATAAAGGCCACATTCAACGCCGACGCGGCCGTTCGGAGCGCCTCCAGATTGTTTCGGCCGGAGAGATGAACGACAGTATCATGAATAGGCATGAAGTCGGGTGTTTCGTCGATTTGCAGAGCTTCTTTCATGTTCCCGACTTCACCGGCGACTTGCAGAAGGAATGAACTAGCTTCATTTTTTTTTCTTAGTCGATGATTTTTTTCCCCAAATCTTTGAAGAAGATAAGGGTAATTTTGTAAATATTACTTTCCATTCTGTAACCTAAAAAGTACAAAGCAAACAAAGAAATGTCATTTCAATTCCATTCTATTGCTATTCCTATTCCCATTACCATTCTCATTCTGATTTCACTTTTGAACCAAACATACCCTAAGTTTCTAATATCTATAAAGAACTTTAAGAAAAAAAAAATGTAATTATGAAATGATAGTCATATAGGATTAATTAGTGTGTGGTGGTTTAGTGTTATTTTCCTTGTACTATACGAACCATCTCCATCAAAGAAAAGGAAAAGTCATATACTGGCTGGTCCAAGGCGTGACGTGGTCGGCCTTGTGGGTGATTGCACACGAGTGTGGCCACGCCACGCCTTCAGCGACCACTAGTGGCTGGACGACATGGTAGGCTTAATCCTCCACTCATTCTTTCTCGTCCCTTACTTCTCATGGAAGATCAGCCACCGGCGATCACCACTCCAACGCTGGATGCCTCGAGAAAGACGAGCCCTACGTCCCCAAGCAGAGCCACACACTGAGGTGGCACACCCGCCACCTCAGCACCAACCCCGTCGGCTTGGTCGCCAGCCTGGCGGGAAGTTCCCTCTTCGGGTGGCCCTTCTACCTAACCTTCA
The DNA here is from genome assembly GCF_054948205.1 of Urtica dioica subsp. dioica. Lineage (NCBI taxonomy): Eukaryota > Viridiplantae > Streptophyta > Magnoliopsida > Rosales > Urticaceae > Urtica > Urtica dioica. The sequence continues at coordinate 30,463,147 of NC_142763.1, read as the reverse complement.
ACTTCTACGCCCAGCCCTACCAATGCTTCGCCTGCCACTTCGACCCCGAAAGCTCGATCTTCACCAGATGTGAGCGGGCCCAGGTCTGGGGCTCCAACGCAGCGATTCTAGGCCTCCTCCGTTTGGGGACTGGGTTGAGTGTGCCTAACCTACCTCGGCCCACTCTTTGTGGTTAACGCGTTTCTCGTCCTCACCACGCTTTTGCAACACACCCAACCAGCACTCCCCCGCTACGACTCGGCCGAGTGGGATTGACTCCGCGGGTCATTGGCCACGGTGGATAGGGACAACGGGGCCTTCTTCAACCGTGTGTCCTACGGTCCTACCATAGCATCGATACTCACGTGGTGCACCACACAGGATCGGCCCAACATGAATTGTGGCTTAGGCAAAACTAAAAATTATGCTTTCAATTCAGGCCATTTTATATAAAATAATAGGCATTTAAATAATAAAAAATTCAAATTGAAGCCTTTTTATGTTAATTTTTTAGAAAAATAAGACCTAAACATAAAGTAAACATGACTCCTTGAATGTGAGGCCTAAAGCGATTGCCTATGTCGCTTAAGATTAGGGCCGGCCTGGCACCACCTACTCCCCATGACATGTCGCACCTAATACTCGTTTTTTTTTTTAATTGAAGCCAAATAGGTGCGACTTTGGGTGCGACATGTCGCACCGAAAAGTGTCGCACCTAATATGTGACACTTTTAAATGCGACATGTCGCACCCGAAGCCTTTAGCGACGGATTTTTGGGTGCGACAATGTCGCACCCGAAGAACTTTCGAGTGCGACATTTTGGGCATCGGGTGCGACTTTCGTCGCACCCGATGCACCTGATGCCTATATATGTTGTAGTGCATCCTTAGGGAGTACTTCTAGTTTGACCCAACCCCAGTTTACAAGGTGTTCAGGGAGAGCAAGGAGTGCATCTTCGTCGAGCCCGACCAGGGAAACACAAACAATGACGTTTTTTTGGTTTAAAAGCTTAACCAAAGAGTAAGTTGTCATGGGAGGGAAATTATTATCATCATCGTCGTCCCAGTTGTGGTGTCACAATCATAAGGAGACTATTTTCTTTCTGTTACTTATTAGTCTACGGGTCTATCTATGTTATGTTCTCGTTTTCCCTAGTCAGTCTATCCCATCCCACAACATTGTCGCTCTTTGAATGCTTGTCATGGTTTCAACTGTTTGTGTCTTATGAATAGCAATGTCATGACTCATATAAATAAAATAGTTCAATTTGAAAATAGAGAGAATCATCCTAAAATTATTCATATATCATAAGTTCAGTAGTGTTGTAATTATTGGTTTATGAATTTGGAGATATTCTATCTCTAAATTTGTCAATTTTTTTCACACTATGCACTCATTCAAAACACTATGACATATGGACACTCTTTGAATAGTCATATATGAAAAGACATAAATAACCTTAAATATATAAAATCAGCAAAACATTTAGTGTTTTACAAAAATAATCAGCACTTATAAAATAAAATAAAAATCCATAGTTTATAAAAAAAAATTAGAAATTGATAAAAAAAAAAAACATTTAGCAATTTAAAAAGAAATCAGCATTTGGTAAAATAAATAAATAAAGATTCCAAATATGTTTGAGGCTCTTGGCCCTGCAAGACCGGACTTCCGCAGCCACTAGCCACCAAAGGGCGTCTACGTTCCTGGGTCTGCCGCAATCTCATGATTCTTACGAGAGTCTTGCCAAGGCACGTTCTTGATCGGGTTCCAATTTAAAGACGACCTTCATCTATACCATTGTTTAAAATTTCGGGATATTTCGGGGGAAATTGCGTGGAAATTTCGTTATTTTTGGGATTTCGGCACAAAAATGACATTTTGCCGTTTCGCCACTTTATTGCGTCTTTTTCTCGTGGAAATTTCGTCGCAATTTCCATGTCGTTTCTCTCTTAATGTCGTTTGGTACCTTATTTTTGCAAATCGGCGATGTATCCTCGTCATTTCGACCGTGCTCATATTATTTCGACGCCGCCTGTGCAAAATTAACAATATCTCCGTCATTTCTTGGTAATTTTGGCGACATTCCCGTGTTATTCCCACTGTTTTGTGTCGACAGTTTGAGTTTGTGATGAAATCGAATTGTTTTATTTTTTTGGAAAAATTTTGCTGAATGAAAGATGTGTATTTATGTTGTGTGGTTCACATATGTTTTTCTCAATTTTTTTAATAGATTCCAATTTATTTGATATTTGAGACTTAGAATTTATTGTTGTTTTTGATAGAAACGAATTTATTTCATGTTTGAGATTTAGATTTCAAAGTTAGAATTTCTTGTTGTTTTGATAGAATCCGAATTTATTTTAATGGGCTGACTACTATGATCTCCAAGCATGAACCGGGGGTTACTATCAACCACACTGCCACTCAACCTACTATTGGGTCTTTTTATCTATGTTGAACTTAGTATGTGTTTTGAACTAATCTTTGTTTTCGAACCTATTGAGTGTTTTGGACCTTATGTTTTTTTTTTTTATGATGTGTGAACTTATTACGTGTGTTGGAGACTTGAATTTGAAGTTTAAACTTATTATGTGTGTGTTTGAAACTAATTTTGTTACGTGTCTGAAGTATGGATTTTATTTGTTAGATTAAGAAGTATGGATTTTATTTGTTAGATTAAGAATTATGCAACATTATTTCTGTCGGTATTTCCGTGTTTTATCGAAATTGGCGTTGGCACCGCAATTTTCGTCAGCACAATTTTTTCAAATTTCCACATTTTTTCCGTCGCAATTCTCATTGGCCACCGTAATTTTCGTTTTTTGAGGCCATCGGCATGAAATCAGAACTCGGCATTTCAATCCTTGATCTATATATACCAACGGCCCTTTAGGTCAATGCCTAACTTGCTTAAGGGTTAGGCCGGGTTTGCTCGACTGCTTGGCCGAACCCCATTCCATCCTTCTGGCGTATGATGAGTGATATTCTGAAGACCTCCATGTGATGAATGTTAGAAAGTAGGATTTGTGATGATAATATGAATTTTGCAAAAGAAGCTAATTATAATAAGAGAAATTGGACAAATTAAAGGCACTTCAAATTATGAGAATTAAGAAATAGTTATAGTTTACATATTTTTAGATAACTAGCCATTCTGAAGCATTTAGGCAATTTTTATTTAAAAAATTTACTCTTTTGTCCTTTATAGTTCTTCGTTTTTTATTTTAATTTAACTTTATTAAATAGTCGATTTTCTTATTTTATAGAATTCTAGGGTATTAATAATTGATCTATTATTTCCCATTTTTAAATAATGAATGCTCGTTTTTGTAATTCTGTTTTTAGTAAATAATATACAATTAGTTGGCAGATTTTTCAGAGATGATTTTCCTTTTTATAGCTAATAACACGATTTTGTATTTTTCAATAGCTAATGACACAATTAATGATTCTATTTGTGTAACTGTGGCAAGTAAAAAAACAAATTACACTAACAACAAATTCCTCTTTTGGTAAACAAACACTTATACAGGTATTACTAAGCAAACAACAATACATACATGCAAAACAATTTTTTCCAAACAAACAAATTGGTAACAACACAAACAACGATTTAATATCAGCTTGAACAAACACAAACGTGATATGCGAACTATCGTCTCATTAATGTAATAATTTGAACTATCTATGTCCCGTCAACACAATTTGTTTAAGAAAATACCTTTCGGTTTTTAATTAGAAATATAAAACTATATTATGGTTGTTTATGTAACTTATTATTGTATTTTTTTTTTTACAAACGTTCGTATTGTTTAAAAAATAATCAGATTACATTTGTTTAAAAACAAACTTAAAAAAAAAAAAAGCAAACATTTTGACTAAAAATACAACCGAAAATAGAGTTGAACCAAGTAAGAGCCTAAGGGCTCATTTGACTCAAGCTTGAAATGTTGGATTTATAATCTAGTCAACGTTTTAAACATAGTTAAAATCTAGTCATATTTGATGACGTGACCTCATTAATCACATAGTATTTTACATGATTTTCTTAAGCATTTTCAAACGTTAATTTTGATAGCTATACGTTAATTTTGGAAAATGGCTAACTTACCAAGATAAACAAAACATTGACTAGTTCCTTATAATCAAGTTTGAAATTGGCTAAATAGCTACGGCTCCCTAATATTATTATATTGACAATATTTATCTTTGTTCTTCTTTAGAGATTATAATGCGATTCAACTATGGTACCGAAGGAATTGAAAATAAGAAAAAGATTAAGAATATAAGGAAGAGAAGGGATCCTCTTTCGCTTTCATGAATACCGACAAATCGCGAGTTTCTGCGGAAGATGACTTCGATTACCGCCGTTAAGGAAGGTCTTCTTCAAGTAGAGCCGCAATTCTACCTCTAATGCAGAGAACTCATTGTCGACGAAATCCATGGACACACTATGGGTGGAATAGCAAGGCGGCATAAAAGCTTCGCTGGAAATGAGTAAAAATAGAAACTCCACCGGAGTCCACAAGCTCCAAGCTATGGTTCTTTTGTGCAACTCAATATGATTTAATTTCCATAAAGTGGTTCTTCGTCGTGGTCGTTGAGTTAGGCAATGAAGAACATCATGTTCTCACTTTGGTCGGCAAGTTTCTTATCTATTATTACATACTACGATCTTGATATATTATTCTTTAGAGAAGTTCAGGGATTGATTTATTTTTTTAGGTTTTATTTTCCTAGTATGTATATGTTTATGAGATTAATTAGTTCTTGAATGGAGTGATATTGATAAAGGCTGGGCCGACCCTAGATTTAGGCGAGTTAGGCAATGGTCTAAGGCCTCAATTTTTTGGTGAAAAAAATCTTAAATAATTTTTTCATTATATAAAAAAAATGCCTCAAATTTTAGGAATAAAATGCCTCGATATTTTTGGAAAGGAACCTGCTATGTCCAAGGTCAAATTTCTTTACAATAGGAAGTTTTAATTTTTTTTCATTCTTTCCTAACGCCACATAATAACTTGGACCGATCCTTACCAAAGATGGGCATATTGACTTTTTAAAATTAACTATATTTTTGTCAAAATGAACAAAAACTGATAGTTTTAACCAGTTACTTCATAATTAATCTTGGTTAATCAACTACCAAGAAAATAAAATATTAAAAGTAATGGTGAATTGAATAACTGTTACGGTTAACATATCAAATCTTTAATCGTTTTGACGGAATGATAACTGTTAACCGTTCAAAATGGCAGGTATAACCGAATATAACACTATACTTTATAGTTTATTCCCCTTATAACTATATCACTTTATCTTATCCTTTCAATTTGGAATTTTTTCCACTTTTAAACAGAGATACATTTATTAATAAAAAAAAATTAATGTGGAGCTTTCATTAGAAGATGAGTAAAATATACTTAAAATTACACACGTTGAACGACTTTAGAAAAAAATTATAACTACATATCATATTGTATTTTATCTCTATCACGAGGTAGGGCGGCGCAAAAAAACCGTAAAAACCGTAAACCGGACCGGACCGGGGATTTTTAAACCGCCGGTCCGGTTTAAAACGGTTTTTTTTTTCCCCGGTCCGGTCCGGTCCGGTTTACTCAATGTAAACGGTCCGGTCCGGTTTTTAAAAAAAAAACCGTTAAACCGGACCGGACCGGTTTATTTATAAAAAAAATTTAAAAAAATTAAAAAAAAATTAATTGATGTCCAATTAGCCAAATTAGACATTTGTGCATGTATTTAACTCCCAAATATGATTATATGTTTGTGTTTTGGTGGAAAATTAATGGTTTTTTTTCAAAAAAATTATGTTAAACGGTTCAAAACGGTCCAACGGTCCAAAACGGTCCGGTCCGGTCCGGTCTAAACGGTTCAAAACGGTCTAAACGGTTTAAAACGGTCCGGTCCGGTCTGGATGATTTAAAACGGTCCGGTCCGGTCCGGTTTTTACAGTTTTTTGGTCCGGTCCGGTTTGGGTTTTTTTGAACCGTTTTGAACGGTCCGGTCCGGTTTTTTGGCCGGTTTTGGACCGGACCGGACCGTGCACAGGCCTATCACGAGGATCAAAGGTGGAGCTATTTGATTTTGGGCTCAGGATTATCCAATACCCCCTCAACTTTTAAAAATTATAATTTTTACGCTAAATTTTTTTTATAAACTTTTATAAATTTAATCCAAATTTATATAATTTTTTAAATTTGCTCCCCTAATTTTTTTTTTCAAACTTGTATCGTTTTTTATTGAAATTCTTAGATCCACTACCACTGATTAGGATAGAATAAAAATTAGAATAAATCTCATTTTTAACCCCCTGGACTCGTACCTCAGTTACATTTCGCCCCATGAACTCAAAAATATTGCAAAACTCAACTCACAACTCAAACACGTGTTACAAGACCCCACTTCCGTCAGTATTAAGACGTTAAGTTTCACGTTTTGATGACGTGGTAAGATTTTAAAGGGTATAAGAGTATTTTCTATTATTCTAAATACTTTTAATATTTAAATATTGTTATCAGATATATTAATTGTCATTAAATAATTAAATATTTCTATTATTCTCTCTCTCTCTTTCCTTTCTTCTTCTTTTCTTCTCTGCATTTTTTCCTTCCATCAAAATACAGCATTATCAAACCCAGATACGCCAAACAATAACAATCATCCTGGACCCTGTAACCCAACTAAACAAGAACACATTTCATATATAAGACTAAACCAAGAAATGACCTATAAAATCAAACCCAGGATTTCAATACAGAATATAGCAATATCAAAACCAGGCATGACAATAAGGTTCCACTGGCAAGCGCATTTGCAGATCCGGGATGCACAGGTCACGAAGGCCGCCGGAGAGAGCTTCGCGAACACGGGAAGCTTCACAGACCCGGAGAGAGACGTCCAAAGTCGGATCTCGCCGATCCTCGTCGCGCGGTCCGAGAGACAAAGACGTCTCCGAGTGCCGCCCCTCTACGCAGCACAGATCTAAGCAAGAAGAAGGCCGACCGAGTGGTGAAGTCTCGTCCACACCTAGGTCGCGCAAAAAGGGGAGCTCCGAGACCCTACAGTCGCGCGGACCGCAAGAAGAAAGTCGAGTGTGAGGAACCCCGAAGAGAGGAAGGGTCGAGCTCGAGGAATCCAGCGGCGCGCCGGCGAGCCGGCCGAGGGGACGCGAAGTCGCGACCGGTCCGAGACGGTCTGGTCGCGCGAAGGAGATCGGAGCGAGGCCGGAGAGCTGCGCGGACCATGGGGAGCTTCGGGGAAGTGAGGAGAGAGAGAGAGAATAATAGAAATATTTAATTATTTGATAACAATTAATATATCTAAATAACAGAAAATACTATTATACCATTTAAAATCTTGTCACGTCATCAAAACGTGAAACTTAACGTCCAAATACTGACGGAAGTGGGACCTTGTAAGACGTGTTTGAGTTGTGAGTTGAGTTTTGCAACATTTTCGAGTCCAGGGGGCGAAATGTAACTGAGATACGAGTCCATGAGATAAAAATGAGATTTATTCTAAAAATTAAGTGTGCCATCTTCCACAACAATGCACAGTCAGTTTAAATATCTATATACACAAAATTCCATCTTCAGACCATGACAAACACAATACAAATGTGATCACAACTAAAATCTACACTAAAACAAAATACATCTAAAAAAAACACCAGAAGTAAAATCCTCCAAAATATGTTGTCCACTTAGTGGCCCTTGGCTCACACCCACAGTCGTGGCGATGAAATCGTATATCTGAAAAAAAAAAAAAAAAAAAAAATCACCATCAGAGCGAGACAGGCAGTCAAGTAGACAAAGACGACGAGTTCGGCTGAAAAAGAAATCTTGAAATTATATGTTTTTTTAAGAGCAATCTTCAACTCTGTAAGAGCATCTTTAATGGTTTAGTTTAGGCTATTGCTTAGCTAAATAGTATTTTTGCCACATAGATTTTCTAGAGCTAAATAGTTAAGCAACTAGCTTAAATTAGCCAATTTGCTTAGATTTGCTTAGCTAAATCAATAGCCAATATGCAAAACAATGGTTAAGCAACTAGCTAAACATTTTTGATATTTGCAAGCAAATCCCTACAATTCTCAAGCAAGAAATCATTAAAGATGCTCTAATAGGTTTTGTTTGGTAGAAGAGAAAAATGAATTGATTTTTTTATTGATGGGACAGTTTTAATTGTTTGATAGGAAAGATGAATGCTAAATAAGAAATTTGGAGAAATTATAAAAAAGAGAATTCATGGAAAAAAAAAAATCATGAAAAGAAATTAATTTTTTTAAAACATAACTCTTAAACTTTCTTTCCTATCAAACATACATAGAAATTATTCAAACTTTTTTTTTTTAAGATTTATCCATAAATTTCAAAAAACGACGAAGATAACAAAATATGGAAAATGACAAATATATTTTGTCAGTTCAAGTTAATCTCTAAATAAAAGACAAAGGGTTCAGCAATTTAGACTTTGGATATATTTTTATTAAATTGCTTCTAGTACCTTCTCTTCTCCTTGAGAGTTAAGACATTATTGAATTAACTCAAGCCCTCTGTTGCTAGGTCTCTTAAAGCAAATCCCTCAAAAAAAAAAAAGGTCCTTTAAAGCAAAAGGGAGGAAAAAAAATATCGAGACCGATCATTACAGCCATGGGAGGTGGTAATGCACAGAAGTCCAAGATGGCTCGTGATAAGAACTTGGAGAAGCAAAAAGCTGCTTCTAAAGGTAATCCTCTTCATAAAGCTTTGTGCTTTTTCTTTTTTGCTTAGATTTCTTTTACTCTTTTTTGTTTTTGACTGAAGGAGTTATAGTAGGTACTGTGATCTGGTTTCTCATTTCGTTCTTGTTTTGGGTTTTAAGAATTCTTATATTTATTTTTGTTAGGAAGCCAGCTTGATTCTAACAAGAAGGCGATGACCATCCAGGTAATCCTCTCTCTATCTGATTATTTTATTTGCATAGGAATTGATTTTTATTATTTCTATATGTATACATACACCACCACATGATGATCAGTATCTATCTGTTTACTAATTTTGTTAAAGTTATGATACTTGATTATCTGAATTCTGATCAAGTTCAACCCATAAAGCAAACAAGATTGGCTGTATATAACATTTGGGTTGAACCCCTTTTTTCAGTCAATCAAAAAATACACTTTCATTCTCACTAGTAATAGACCATTTTTTTTTACAAAAAAATTAGGTAATTAACCAATTAAAACATTTGAAATTGCTATATAACTAACGTTTCGTAAATCTTAAGTAAATAGTCATAATGATGATATTGTATGTCTGGTTTACTCTTTCATTAAAATAAAAAGGGGAAGTATTTATGTCAATTTACATATGTAAATACATGGATGTGATTTACGAAACGTTGGCTATTTAACAATGTCAAACTATAAATGTGGTTATTTACTTAATGAACCTTTTTTTTATGATGATGTTATAATTTCTTTTTTGTGGGCCTCTTGGTGTTCATTAAGGCATCAAGTGTTTGCTATGTATATGGCTTCTTTATTCCTCCCCAGCTTAAAATTATTGCCATTTGTAAGTCCAAAACCATGAATCCGAGGTCGTAACGTTTACATCAATGCGGTTTTTTTTATTAAATAATCGTTCGTCTGCTTTCGATTTACGTAACTATGAAGCTTTTTGGTCTGTTTTTAGTTCTTCAGCTCTATGGGTGGTGTTTTGAGCCTTTTCATAAGCCGGGGCCGTTTTGGTTTATTTTTCCAAATTTGTTTTCTGTTTTCTAATTCTAAATTTTAGAAAACACTTTTAGAAAACATGTTTGGTTATAGTACTTAGAAAACAAATTTAGAATCATGTTTTTTTTTTCTTTGAAATTTGTTTAGAAAACAGAAAACAATGAAAAAATGTGTTCGATTTTATCTCACTTATATTTTAAATTAAACTCTTAAACAATTGAATGTAAAACATAACCAAACAACATTTTAAAATATTTTGAAACGTAGTTCTAAATCTGTATTTTAAATTTAAAATTAGAATCAGAAAACAAAATTTAAATAATAAAAAAACAAATTTAGAATATTAAACCAAACGGCATTCTAGTTTTTTCTTAATCGGATTAGAGAAGCCCTCCGATGCTTGTGCAACAAGCTTCCCTTATGAAAGCTGACAATGATTGTGTATTGTGTGTGGGGTTTTAGTGCAAGGTGTGTATGCAGACATTTATATGCACAACGACGGAGATCAAATGCCGTGAACACGCCGAGGCCAAACATCCCAAAGCTGATGTGCTTACTTGCTTTCCTCATCTCAAAAAATAAGAAACCCACTTCACTTGCTATCAAACATTGTGTCATTGTTTGTATTTGTGTGTGTGTGTGTGTTTGCCTTGATAGGCTATGAATGCCTTTATGAAAGAAAGAGAACAAAAAAAAAGAACATTGTGTTTTGTGCTATTGCTTAATTTTTACTCTTCTGCTGATTGCTGTTTCTTCCCTTCTTCTTTTTCACAAATGCTTTTTTCTCTGCGGATTTTATGGCCAGCCAAAAAGGAGTTTTCAGTTTAAGTTTCACCTAAAAAAAATTTATGTTAAATAAATCAATTGATGAAAGACATGGGTTTGGCGTGACACGTTATTGAAATAAATGATGATGACGAAACGGTTTAAGAACCAAGCTCAATAAGTTTTGAAGACAGAAGTACGGTGAATGTTGAATACTTGAATCCCAACTATTAAATTTGATTTAATTATTTTCAAGAAAAAAATAGTACAAAATAGCCATTTAAAACTTATTGATTAGAAAAATAGTCAAAGTTTTAACTTTTCAGCAAAACAATCAAATTTACATTTTCAATATTTTTTTTATAGTCAAGATTAAATTTTTTGACGACTATTATAAGCAATTTATCGCTTTCAAAAAAATTAATCTTGGGTTTAAAATTTTTTTAAACCAACTTATTGCACATTTTGGCTATTTCACTCAATTAAGATAAATCTTGGCTATTTTGCAAATTCATAACTTTAAATTGGCTATTTAGCAACATTACCCTATTTTCAAATACAAATAATTATGCAAAGAAATACACCGACAGAATGACTATTGAGGATTCAGTATATGCTTGGAAATTGATTAAATTTAAAATCTAAAAACAAAATCATAAAAATCCAAATTTATTTGCGGTATAATGTGCTAGTTTGGATATATTGTGCTCTTAAAAAAATGTGTCTTGTGTGGTAGATTTGGTCTAGTTGTAATTTCGATACATTGACTGAGAGATCTTTAGTTTCAAGTTTCATGGGCTGCAGAAATGCATGCCCCTTAAAATTTATCTTAAATTATGTAATTTTAGCCAATAATATCAAATATGTTTTGCATTGTTAATATATAATGTAATCTTAACTAATAGTGTCACTTCTCCAAAAAAAAAAAAGGAAAAAATTGCTTCTATAAATGTTTGATCTATCTAATAATTTTTATTAATTAATTTATCAAACAGATTTAGTGTTTGATAGAATTAATAAAATGAAAAACTACATGTATTTATAAGTAATCTAATTGATAGTTATTATAACATATTTTAAAGTCTTCTAATAATATATGAAAGTGCGTAAATTTGTAAGACATAAATTATTATTTTTGTAATTCTAAAATAAAATAAAGTAAAAATAATTAGAATTAAAAACAAAAATGCGAAAAATCAGTGAAGAAAAAAATGTAAACAAATTAAAGCCAATTTTTATAATCAGAAGATTTTAAAATCAGTGAGCCTCTAAAAACAACCACAATAGTTCATCAGAAATCGACCAATCCAGACTCAACCGAACCCACAAGCAACAAACCCCTGTCTGAAATCGCTAAGATGGACCAGACACGTCCGGACCATGCTCATGTTAGGAATTCTTGCCCACGAGAAGATACTTATGAAAATTCTCATTGATCACTATGTGGAAGCATTCTACACTTGTGGTAAGTGTACGACTTGGACAGGTCTTGGTGTAGATGTGTCGTTTAAGGACCGTTACGACACACTAACCGATGCCACTATGATGGTCACAGTGAAACTTGATCTAAATCCTGAAGTGATCATGGACACTGGGTTATGTTACTGAGCTCTTTGACTCATTCGCTAAAAGGCTAATCATGCTAATCACAACTTATGTCTTGGGAGTCTTCTCATAGCATAATTCGAGTGGGAAATGATTTACAGATACGGAATCCAGCCTTCCTGAAAGAAGGTTAATGTTCTCTCACCTAAGGGTTGATTCCAGAACCGATAGATTGCGCGCACTTTCGAAGTAAGTAACGTTCGAAAGAATCTTTCGCTAGGGAAGCAACAATGCTTAGGGCTGATATGTATCAAGGGAAGTATAACGGAATAAATTGACTTCTCTCGACATGGGTTGAACCTGGAGGATCTTGATCACGAACTGACTATATCAGTGGACACTCGTCACGATGAGTAAATATAATTCTAGTATAAAGGAGAGTTCAGTCTTGGCTTACAAAGTGGAGTATTTGACCAAGATTAGACGAATCGATGAAAAAGGGAAATGACTATTTCGTCTTTTTCATCGGATTTGTTAAGCTTCTATTACTAGGTCCATAGTCCCCGATTCGGCTCTGATAAAGGCGGATAAGAACTTTCGTATAATAATGTTTATCATTATTCATCTCACTTGCAGTAATTATGATTGACAGCATTAATTCTGGAAAACGGATATTCGCAGAATTAAATAAATATTTATGGTAGAATTGTTTATTTATTGTTTGATCAAGTAAATAAACAATTATTAATTATTTGTTTATTGTTGGACCAAGTAAATAAATGATTACTTGAGTTTTAAGCAATTGGGCCTTGCACACATGGAAAAGTCGAATTAGGGTTTTGGCACTAGGGAGTTGCACAAATCACCTTGGCCGTGTGCCATCAAGTTCGAAAATTTCAAATTGGTATTTACCAATATTTTCTCTTTAGTTGTTTAAATAAAGGAGAGAGAATAATATAAGATATTGTCTTTTATTCTCTCCTTATTTAAAGGGAAGTATTTAGGAGAATATATGAGAATATATTTAAAGGAAAATAATATATTCTCATTTATTATCTCACTAAATAAAATATTCTCTATTTAAATAGAGAATAATATCTCATAGATATTGATCTGATGGATGAGAGAAAAAGTAGGATTCACTTGTTGAGATCCAAGGGCCTAGATTAAATCCTCTAGTGTGAACCAAGGATCGAAATACCGTTACCGTTCCGAGCTTTCGAATTTACTGTTAACCCCCCGTACCGTAAAGGAATACCGGGGGAAGCAGGAATAAAAAAGGAAACCGGTACCGTTGAACTTACCGTTACCGTAGAGGAATACCGTCAAATACCGTATTTACCGAGGGGAATTCAGAAAAGAAATATACAAACAAAGTACGTAGGATAAAATTCATAAAACTAAAAATAGTGTAGAATGTTTCAACACAATACCAAATTACAAATACAACAAAAAGTAAGTTTAAAAATCTCGAGAGTTAAAATAAATTCCGAGATCCCTTAAATATATTCATGATAACGGGAAATAATAATAATTTTCTCGGTTATTTTTCAAGATTATTTTTAATCAATTAAGGACAAGATTGTGAGATTTTATTTTAAAAGGACTTATGTGCAACGTTTTGAAGGACGAGATTGAAAGAAAAGAGTATAAGGGGGTCGTTTTGTGAGAAACGTGTCAGTTGTGGAGTGGAGCATTTGTCCCCTGTGTGGCTTAGTGAGGGATTGCCACGTGGATCTCTTTTTCTCTCCTTCCTTCTCTCTCGGCCACCTCACCCTTTCTTTCTCTTTCTTTTCTTTCTTCTTCTTTTCTTTTCTTCTTCTCTTCTCCTTCTCTTCACCCGCGCGACCTGCAGAGGATAACACAGAGAAAAAAAAAATTCGCCCCAACCGCTCCCTCTCTTCTCCTCTCATGCGCGAGCGCCGAGAGCCCACCCGCGCGAGCACCGAGCGCCCCAGCCGCGCGGGCACCGAGCGTCGAGACCCCGATCGGGCGAGCTCCTATCTCCTGTGTCGAGCACCGAGCGCTAGACCCCGCGCGTGCGCGCCTCCGCTAGTTCGCGCGACCATCCGCCGCCACTGCTCCCTCACTTGGTTTCTCTGAGCCGCGCTGACCCGGATCGGGAAGTGGGAACCGGGTTCCTACCCGGATCCCGGTCCGGTTCCCCCGGAACCACCGGAAACTTCCGGTTTTGGTGGTTCCGGTGCCGGGGAGCTCAAAAAAGGGGGAACCGGACCGGTTCGATTCCCGTCCGGTTCCCCCGGGATTTAAAACCTTGGTGTGAACACAATAAAAAGAAATAATATATTATGGAAGGTTCCATGAATATCTCATTTTACTACTATAAATAGGGGTTCATAGGAAGGCAAAATTAAGCAATTAATTTGTGAAAAATTCGTGCATTCTAGCCTCCCTTGGCCGTGCACTTCTGCCTCTCCTTCCCCTCGGAAATTCGTTTCCATTCTTAGTAAAATAAGAGCGAGATCTCGAAACACCTAGTTTCGTGATCTAGTGAGATAAAGACTGTGTCCACTCATCTTTCTTATTTGTCTCGGAGATTACGTTTCGGAAGACTAAGGTGTCATCCTCGAGTCATTCATCAAGACGATGCAAGGAGTACGCGATTGGTTTAGGAGCGTTCTGTAGCTGAACCGAAAATCAATGTAAGTATTCGTTTACTCTTAAATCGGTTGTTTGACATATATGCTCTCGTATAAAATTAATTAACGTAAATCTATATCTTGTCATATAATCAATGAATTAATTAACTCATGATTAGCGTAATTAATTACTTTTCCGCATTAATATGGTTATATGGGAGAATCATCCCCAACAGCTCAAGCCGGCCGGCCGCTGGCCCACAGTCCAGCGGTGTGGCCCCTTTGGTTTGGTCGTCCGCCAGGCCGATCGGGCCGACCGACGTGCTCTCTTGGCCGATCGCCCATCTCCCGTGGACGATCGGTCTTTTCCCATGGCCGATAGGCCATCTCCCATGGACGACTGGACCGACCGACCCTCTCCCATGGCCGACTAGCCGATTGGCCATCTCCCGTGGATGACTGGGCCGGCCGGCCCCCTCCCACGTGCGACTAGCCGACTGGCTTGCTTACTTGGCTGATCGGTCCTTGTCCGTGCGGCTATTTCACGCGAATTTGAGCTCTAAACGGCTCCAAGACACGCCTTCCCACGTCCATAAATACAATTCTCGACCCGAGAGAAAGACAATACATTTTTTTAGTACCGAAACGCTGCTGAAATACCGTGGAAGCTCATTTCACTCGAATTTGCTCTCTAAACACTAAAACTCTACAAGACCCTCTATTTTCCACTTCAATCCCATTAATGTTGAGCGTCGGAGAGGTAATCAGAGACAACTAATTTGTGTCCCTTTGAACGTGGTTTCTCTCTTCTTATTTTCAGGCTACCTCGAAGGACATAAAGGACACTTCACCATTGTAAGTGAACTCGGAATTCTGAGTTCAAGGCACCTAGGCTCTAACGCGATTACTTGGTTTGGCCTTGGATCGAGCTTAGTTGATAATTTCACATCACTTCCAAAGTGTAGATCGTAAGTTCAATTTTCACTAACAGCAAAACTCTCCTTAAAAAAAATAAAAAATAATAAAAAAAAAACCTATCTACATGTTTTGTATTTTAGTTTAAAAGTTAAAAAGCATTTGACTATTTAAAAAACATTTATATCAGGTCAAACACCAAAATATAATAAGCAAGCCAATATTAATTATTGTTTTAGTTTTTAGACTCTGTGGTCTCTTTCTCTACCTGAATTCCACACCCAAAGTGGGACCACTATTCCCTCTATTACGCCGCTCACGCGGCAAAAATGGAAACAGCTTCGTATGTTTTTTTTTTTTTCTTTTGAAAGATGGAAACAGCTTAAATAAAATTACATTTGTACATAAATGCTCGTTGTACAGGGAAAATAAAATTACAAACGAATGCAAACTGGATAGAATTGCTTTGTGATGATGCTCATTTAAAGATGTTGAGTTCAATTTTCACCAAAAAAAATATGTTGAATTCTAATAGGTTAGTATTGAAAGCTTTACAAATGAATGTAAACAGGATAGCCTGTATTATATCTTCATCTTCTAAAAGAAATTTGCTCTGTGATGTTGCAGCTTATACTTTAATTTTAGACAATTGACCTCTTCAGTTATATAATTTCCAACAAAGACATCATTAACGTTATTGTCGACCTCAATCTTTTGTACAATAGTTACTAGTAGTCAAAGCGATCCCATTGAAATCCAGTAACATTACCCATTAGTGCATAAACACCAAAAATTCCAGAGAAAAAAGAAATAGAAAATCATGAATGAAGTTTAGTGTCTGGTCACTTCACTCACAGCAACAGTGTGCTCTCTTTATATATATTTTCACCTGTTATATGCCATTGGTGGGTCACTGTTTTATTTCTGAAATCTGAGACATACCAATATGACAATTGATCACTCAACTCAATAGTAGTACTACTCAGAGGCTCAGAGCATCTAAGAGTAGCCAATTTTTGACACGTCATTATTATAAAGTGGCTAAATTTTATACACGTATGTTGCAATTAATATTATAAACCATATACAGTTTCGCTAAAAATTGAAACATTCACCATTTTTCAATTTGAATGTTTCAAATCAATCCTATAGTGGTGTATTTGTGATCAAAGCTACCACTTTCATTTCCTAAACAAAATTGCAACTTTCATTTATATATTGAAGATTATCATAATCCAAATTTATGTTAGAGATCTAAATAAATAAAAATAAAAACCCCATCTGTTTTACTTTGAGACGCTCCAAGAGTTTTTCTTGCCTGTTTGTTATGGACTTAGCCATGGATCTGGTTATACTATGTCATTCCACATCCCCGTTGAGAATAGCAGTGACTTTAATAATAGTTTGGGCAAGAGAGATGTAGAACATCCAGTGATACAAACTCGTCGGAGGAATTTTTTGGAGTTCAAATCTGAGCGGATTGTCTATCGAAAGGTTCAGATATATACAAAAAATTTGTGCTTGAAACCTTTTAATTGGGATGGATCGAATGATCTCATGATGGGTTGCTGAATCGTCATTGATGAATAAGAAGAACGCCACCATAATTTTAAACACAAATTCTTGATAAGTTTTAAAGCTAAGAGAATCTTCTTTAAACACACAAACACCTTTTTTTCTTTATCTATTATAATTATGCCCCAAACAAGAGCTTACAAACCTCTATATATATAGAAGTTACATTTGTCCTAAGGAGAAGAAAAGGCAACCGTACAATCCATTGACATGATGTCAAGAATTGACTACAAAGAAAACATAACCACTACTAATTAAATAGTAAAAAAAAAACCTCCAGGTAAAGGAAAATAAACACACCCCACAAGTAAATGGAAGCGTCTGAGAGGTTACACAAGTCCGCTTATTAAAAAAAAGTTAAATGAAAATAACGTCAAATTGTGTTGATTGATCTCTGTCGGGGATGATTCCCCCATATAACCATATAAATGCGGAAAAGTAATTAATTACGCTAATCATGAGCTAATTAATTCAATGATTATATGACAAGATCTAGATTTACGTTAATTAAAAATTATAAGAGATCATATAAGTCAAGCAACCGAAACAAGAGTAAACAAGTACTTACATTGATTTTCGGTTCACGAACTGAAAGCTTTCACAATCCGTCTTCGTCTTGAACGTACAAGCCTCCACACGATCAAATAAGAGACTCTACTTCAAGGACTCGATGTGATGACACCTTAGTCTTCCGAAACGTATCTCCGAGACGAATAAAAAAGATGAGTGGGCACAGTCTTTATCTCACTAGATCACGAAACTATGTGTTTCGAGATCTCTCTCTTATTTTACTAAGAATGGAAACGAATTTCCGAGGGGAAGAGAAGCAGAAGTGCACGGCCAAGGGAGGGCTAGGTTGCACGAAATTTCTCTCAAAAATTGCTTAAAATAATTGCTTATTTTTGCTTTCTCATGAACCCCTATTTATAGTAGTAAAATGAGATATTCATGGAATCTTCCAGAATATTTTATTTCCTTTTATTGTGTTCACACTAGAGGATTTAATCTAGGCCATTGGATCTCAACAAGTGAATCCTACTTTTTCTCTCATCCATCAGATCAATATCTATGGAATATTATTTTTTTATTTAAATAGAGAATAATTTATTTAGTGAGATAACAAAGGAGAATATATTATTCTCCTAAATATTCTCATAAATACTTTCCTTTAAATAAGGAGAAAATATAGGACAATATCTTATATTTTTTTCTCTCCTTTATTTAAACAACTAAAGAGAAAATATTGGTAAATACCAATATTATAAATTTTGAATTTTAGACACACGGCCAAGGGGGGATTTGCGCAAACCCTATTGCCAAAAATTCCCAAATCCGATTTTCATATTTTGTGCAAGGCTCAATTGCTTAAAACCCAATTAATTATTTATTTACTTGGTCCAACAATAAACAAATAATTAATAATTGTTTATTTACTTGATCAAACAATAAATAAACAATTCTACCATAAATATTTATTTAATTCTGCGAATACCCGTTTTCCAGAATTAATGTTGTCAATCACAATTACAGCAAGTGAGATGAATAATGATAAACATTATTATACGAAAGTTCTTATCCGCCTTTATCAGAGCCGAATCGGGGACTATGGACCTAGTAATAGAAGCTTAACAAATCCGATGAAAAAGACGAAATAGTCATTTCCCTTTTTCATCGATTCGTCTAATCTTGGTCAAATACTCCACTTTGTAAGCCAAGACTGAACTCTCCTTTATACTATAATTATATTTACTCATCGCGACGAGTGTCCGCTGATATAGTCAGTTCGTGATCAAGATCCTCCAGGTTCAACCCGTGTCGAGAGAAGTCAATTTATTCCGTTATACTTCTCTTGATACATATCAGCCCTAAGCATTGTTGCTTCCCCAGCGAAAGATTCTTTCGAACGTTACTTACTTCGAAAGTGCGCGCAATCTATCGGTTCTGAAATCAACCCTTAGGTGAGAGAACATTAACCTTCTTTCAGGAAGGCTGGATTCCGTATCTGTAAATCATTTCCCACTCGAATTATGCTCTGAGAAAACTCTCAAGACATAAGCTGTGATTAGCATGAATAGCCTTTTAGAGAATGAGTCAAATAGCTCAGTAACATAACCCAGTGTCCATGATCACTTCAGGATTTAGATCAAGTCTCACTGTGACCATCATAGTGGCCTTGGTTAGTGTGTCGTAACGGTCCTTAAACGACACATCTATACCAAGACCTGTCCGGGTCGTACACTTACCGCAAGTGTAGAATGCTCCCACATAGTGATCAGCCTTCACCCATGTGTTCCACATATATGACTTTAGATATAGTTTTTCAGGCGTATATCAGTCATCGACCATGTTTTAGCACACCGCCCGAACTCAGGTGCCCAGCACGTGACTCAGTTAGATACGGAGGCTATGGAATAATGAATGTTTAATAAATCTCATTAAATAAGAAATAACGCTTTCAATTCAAATAGATAATAAATGTCAAACTTTATTTTATTAATAATTTGAACGAGAATTTACATAAGTATCTTCTCGTGGGCAAGAATTCCTAACAATCTCATGGTTTTTCACCTCTCTCTTGGGAGGTCCGCGTCATCTAGTCACATTAATTGTCTTGGGTTTGAATTGTAGTGCCCACGCATATGAGAGTCGTGGTTGCGTCTAGTCGATGGGAGCTTGGGTGGGTGGGCGGGCTTAAGCCTTGAGCTTGGGCTTAGCTTTGAGCTCCCCGAGGAGGTAAGCGGTCAAATCGAGGAGGAGCAAGGGGTGGATGCAAGGTTGGTCGTGTAAGACTCAGTGATAGGTGCGTTTCGTACGTGCTAAACTCTTATTTATCTGCTTGAATCTAGAAAGTTCTCGAGTATTTTTTATGGTTTTAATGTGTATATGATGATTTTTAGGTTTTGAAGGAATACAAGAGCTTGTATAAGCTCTTTGGAGTCATTTTCCGACAAAACAAAGTAATTGAAAGTTAAAACGGAGAAAGAGAGACAAAATGGTGAAGTTTTTAGAAAGCGCGTGCCACGCGGTTTGTTTCGCAAGTCTCCGAGCAACACGCGCATTCCATGAAGTCACCAAAAATGCTATTGCGCGACACGCACTTCCTTCAGCGCGCCGCGCGGTTTGCGTGAATTGTCTTCATTCATCTCTGAGCATCAGGCACAGAACGCGCACTCCTCAAATTCTTTGAAGCACGCACCGAGCTGCCTTCTGAGCGCCGCGCACTACCTTCTCCGCGCCACGATCCTCATTCCGCGCTACGTGAGGCTTCTCAGAGAGAAACGAAAATTAGTTTTACTGACCCATATAACTCAAAAAATCAGCAGATAATTTATGTAATCAGACCTAGAGTCTCATAAAAACACATCTTAGATTAATAGGAGTTATGCTTTTGCTTTTGAATTTGTGTTTGGGAGAGATAGGGATTTGTGGAGAGCCATTCATCCTCGTCTATGCTACAATCATAGTTTTTATTCTTTTCTCTTATTCTCTTGAACTCCCGTTTTTATTTATGATAATTATTATGGCTTTATTTTCATAAAATTCTCATTTGTCTTCTTCTATTTTGTTCTCCGCTACGCCATGAACTAATCTCTTTAAGGACTATAGTGTAGCTAGTCTAGAACATGGTTATGGATTCAAATTCACTTTAATTGAAGTATTTATTCATTCTATATTGCTTTGTTTAATTCAATTCTACTCTTAATGCTTGAATGTGATTAGCTACCTCGTTCGTGATATTTAATTCAATTTGATGCTCGAGAAAGCTTAGCTTGTTAGTGTGCGTGAATTGAATTACCGTGATTCATTCCTAGGCTAGAGATAGCTAAGTTGTTGCGTTTATACGTTCTTGTGTTCAATGCTTACCTTATTTTTAGGAGTTGATATTGAGAGATAAAATTCCGGCATAGGTTTAGATTGCTAGATGCTCGAGAGAGATTTAGTGTAAGTTTGTGAACGTGACTAGTAAAGTATGAGTGTTTAAATTGTGCGAAATATCCAAAAATCCTAACCATTGAATAGACTAGTGAAGCCATGGTCCTTACCTTCGCATAACCGTAAAACCATCCTTTAATTGCTTAGTTTGTTTAAATTTCTTGTCAAAAATTTTGTGATAACCTTCTTTCTCCAATCCTTTGAGTTCAATTTGTTCCAGTTGACTTAATTATTAATTAAACTTAGACCTCGTGGGATTTGATACCCGTATTCTTAGTACACTATATTACTTGGGCGACACGTGCGCTTGCGTGTGTGAGTTTTTCGCAACATTTAGTTTCACTAAGCCCACCGTGAGCAAGAAAAAACTACAAAATTGAAGTTTTTCGGGTTGAGATTGTTGGTGGCGGTGTTGAGAAGTTTTATGCAATCAAAGGTGTTTCGAGGATCCACTAGGTGATCGAGATAACAATTTTTTAAAAAAGCGTCGGCGTCTAACGCATCCATATGAATTGTGCAGACGTGTTTCGATGGAAAATCTGGAAAGTAACACACAAGGTCAGACCATTTATGGCCGAGCTTCCAAAGGAACAACTTGATTTTTCAAGCGAATTTGAGTTTCCAAAGATGTTTCCATAGAGTCAGTGCGGGTGAATGATTTTGATATTATATTTCCCAGCTTTCGAGTAGTGTGGTTGGAGATGATGTTTGATCATGTGAAAGTATGGAGAATGCTTATAATAAGAGTTGTTGGAGACGTGGAGCTTAATCGGTGCCGATGTGACGACTGAAGACCTTACATGAGGTTTGAAAAATGGGTGGTAAACCTCATTCCCAATGGTCATAGGGAGCAGAGCTCCCTGGGCGAAAATTATATTGTAAGGGTTATTAGTTGAAGGTATTTTAGGAATTTCAAGTTTGTCCGTTAGCCCTAATGTGTTCCATATAAATGCCTTATGCGTCGATGTTTTTTGTAGAGCGCAAGAGAGTTGTAAACATATTTTCTCTCGATTTGGGTTTTTTGTTGAGAATTTACCGTAGTAAAGTGGACGTAATTTTCGCATCAAAAGTGAACTACTATAACTCTGTGTGTTAATTTCATTTTTTGCAAAATTTTATTTATTTTAAGTTGAATTTGTGTATCGAATTATTAAAATATGTTGTCGCGAGAAAAGATAATATGGATACAATTTTGAGTTTCAATCACCGTTTTCATAAAGAGATTTGTGACTCGAATACGTTGTGCGGCTAAAAAAAATGAGAGGATAGTCATAGAGGGCCAAGTGACAGAGAATACATATTTTCACTCGTAGAGAAAGTTACCTATGAAATAATCACAAAATAACAATTCTGAATACCACAAAACACCTCAGCCCGTTTTTGTTTGACTTTGACCATTGACTTCTTCTTTTTCTATCCTTTTTTTTTTTTTTTTTTGGCTTGAAATTCTTCTTTTTCTATTCCTCATCACTTTTCTTCCTGCCTTCCTCTCTCTCTCTCTCTCGCTGAACTTTAAACCCAACATAACAACATTGTCACTTTCTAGCTCTCATTTTTTGTTCCTGTACTTACTTGAATCTCTCTGTCTCTCTCTCTCTCTGTAAGTGTTTCAATGGCTTCTTCTGCTGTCCTGACCTTATGCTTTTGCTTCCTTCTCTCCTATTTCGCTCCTTCCATCGCAACAAACTCTGAAGGTAATTTCTCCCTCGTTTTGATTCAATTCATGTACTTTTGGCACTGCGTGAAATTGATTCATGATTTCTAATAATATTTTTGTTTTGTTAGTAATTTGATATTGTGAATAATTATGGCAGGAAATGCTTTACATGGGCTAAGAAGCAAACTTTCAGACCCCACAAACGTGTTGCAGAGCTGGGACCCAACTCTGGTGAATCCTTGCACTTGGTTCCATGTTACTTGCGATTCCAATTATCATGTCATTCGTTTGTAAGCAAGATTCTCTCTTCTTATCTTAATCACCCTCTTTTTTTTATTTTGTTTTTACCGACTGTTCATGCCTTTTTTTTGTATTTATATATTGTTCTTTCAAATTTCAGGGATTTGGGAAATTCTAACATTTCTGGGACTTTGGGACCTGAGCTTGGCGAGCTCAAGCATCTGCAGTACTTGTATATCCCTCTCTCCCGTTTTTTATTATCATATTTCTTGGTCTATTGTTTTGAGTTTAACTAAGGGGTTTTTTTTTTCCCTGTTGTAATTTGAATTTAGAGTTGATTACCATATTCTTTTATCTTTAAGAGTAGATCAGTTAAAAAAATGTATTTTTTTACTCGACTCAGATAGAATATTCAATTTTCAAATTTGTTTGATCTTAAATCATCTTTCTAAACTTGCTTGGAGTAACCACGCTTTGTTGGATATTCTCAACCAAATAGCTCAATGATTTGATGCCTTAAATGTGATTTGTCCTAAATCATGTGATGTCTTAAATGGGACCAATTTGCTTATCTCATTCTTAATCATGACTGTATACAGGGAGCTTTATAAGAATGAGATAAGTGGGAAAATACCAAAAGAGCTTGGAAAGTTGGAAAACCTCATTGGCATGGATTTGTATGACAACAAGTTTGAAGGAAAGATCCCGAAATCTTTTGCCAAATTGAAGTCACTAAAATTTATGTGAGTAAAACGTAAAACCCACCTCAACCATCTCAATCAATTTTTTTTTTTTTTTTTTTTTTGGTTTGTTTTTTCTTCGTGTGCTTGGCTTTTGACATGGTTGAATGAATCGTGGTTTCAGGCGGCTAAACAACAACAAGTTGACGGGATCGATCCCAAGAGAGCTCACTTCTCTCTCTAACCTTAAAGTCTTGTAAGTTCTAACCACTTTTTTTATGAAATGGAAATTAATTTATTGA
This sequence comes from Urtica dioica subsp. dioica, assembly GCF_054948205.1. Lineage (NCBI taxonomy): Eukaryota > Viridiplantae > Streptophyta > Magnoliopsida > Rosales > Urticaceae > Urtica > Urtica dioica. The sequence goes on along the minus strand of NC_142763.1, from coordinate 30,439,216 downwards.
TTTGAGTCACATGGTAATCTTATGAAAAATGTGGCTTCTTTCGCAGCGATGTGTCTAACAACGATTTGTGTGGAACGATTCCTGTTGATGGACCGTTCACTACTTTCCCGATGGAGAGGTACTCAAATCTGTTTATTAATTCATTTCCTTATTTACGCATCACTCTTAGTTTTACGCATCAGCGGTCTCTATTTTTTTTGCCTATCGTTTGTTTAGAGAAAGAACTAAGATTGCCTGCCTCAGATTTACTCTTAAATACGATCATGACAAAAACTTATTTAGCATTGTAGAACTTAGAAATAGACGCTTGAGGCAGGTAAACAATTTAGAAGTTTTTGTGTGCAAAATTAATCCATGATTCAAACTTAAACCTATGGTTTAGTCTTTTAACTCTTTAGCAGAAAAAATACTTATCTGAATATTAACTCTGTTCTGATCCATGCATTTTTTTTTCCTTGCGTTTCAGTTTCGAGAACACTAGACTCAGTGGACCGGAGCTAAAAGGATTAGTGTCCTATGACTTTGGATGCTAAATCTGAAGAAGAGAAAAAGAAAAGGAAAAAAAAAAAGAACACTTAAAAAGCACCAGAAAGTAAGTAAGCAAGCAATGTAACTCTGTTTGATATTAAAAAAAACAAAAGAAAAGGAACTATTGGTTGATTGTTGTAAGTTGTAACTGGATAGTAATGGTCTAGCAGTATTAGCTATATTCGTAATATACTTATATAATGCATCAAAGTGAAATTGTAGTTCAAATGGCTGTTTGTGTTTGTGGTAGTTGTAAAATGCCAGATAAAAACTTCAAAGACTATTCAATCAACTATAAATTATTTGAAGCTAAAGTTTCTCGGTTGAGTTTTCTCTTTCATAAACTTTCATTAGGCATATTTGTTTGTACCGCTGGTATTTATTCATTACGTGCTTTAACATATTGGCCCTATACTTTTTCATTTTCTTTTACATCAATGTAAAATGGGTTATTACAAGCGGTCTTTTCTTCTTGGTTCTCCATTTCTCTCCTTCAGAATGAAGAACCCACAAATTAGCATTCAAAACTGAATTTCAGACCAAAATGTGCTCATTATCATCTGTAGTCGCTAGAAATTTGACAAGAATAATCCCGCTTGAGCTTAGCAGTGACTTGATTAATTCTGACATAGAACCAAGCTACAAAATTGATTGGGAATAAGGTGTTTGACCTCAGTCAAAATACTGTCTCTCACTCAAGGTGTTCAAATAAGTTCAAGGGAGTAATAATGAGGCGATCAAGAAACTATGTAAATTCAACTTGATTAATATGACTAGGCTTGACCAGGTCCGGCCAAGTTAGACAAACTGAGCAAGACTTGCCCAAGGTTGACTCGCCAAGAACCTGAGCTCGCCGGTCGTCGTTCAACTCAGGCGAGCATCTTGGTGAGTGACCTGGAGGCCGATTCAATGAGCTACTCAAAACTCGGAGACAAAGACCAGTCAATTGTCTCTTTCTCAACGGTCTCGCTCATTTAGGATCGATGAGCTCAGAGGACAAGATCGATGGTATAAATAGGAGAGGCATGCGCCAAAAATAACCTTCAAGCTTCAAATAGAAGAGTTTTTACGTTTATTGGGCATTGAACCATCTTTCCCTTCTCAGAGTAGATCACTTCATAGAAACGAGTCTTGCCACCCGACGAAGCTAACTGATTTAAAGTTTAAGCCAATACAAACAACAAAAATGAGAGCAGGAAATTCCACATTGATTGAACAACTTCATTGGTGGAAGAGAAATGGTCATAAAAAAAAAATCACACAACAGGAAGTCCAAGTAATTGCATATATTTACATATATTCAGGGTTGATCAGAGTAATAGGTATCGGCGTCTACGAAGTGTGTAATCGTGTTATTAGTAGGTGGCACATGAACTGGATTGTGTGGTATTGGAGAGGTTGAGCCTACGCATAGTTTAATGAGATGTTGATGGTGTAACTTTTCCTCATCCGAGATTTTTTTAGATTTTCTCACCAAAGATTTTAAGGGGACTTTATTTTAAATAAATTAAGAAACAATAATAAACCCCAACTAAAGGTCCAATAAGTTGTCAACCATAGATCATAAAAAATAAAGTGTGAGGTAAACAAGATTTTCAATTCAAATAAGGGAAATTGCCTCAATTAATAGCAACTTTGATACTTTGGACTAAAGTAGTAGCAACTATATTTTTAGATACTTTTACTAGTAACCGTAGACTTATATATCTACAATTATTGTTAATTGTAGACTTGTAAATTTACATTTTATGACAACTGTATACATTCATGTCTACAGTTACTACTTAAATTGTCTAAAAACATAGTTGTTACTATTTTGGTCCAAATTATCAAAATTGCTATTAGTTGAGGCAATTTTCCTTCGCATAAACATATGACAGACTTTGTGGTTATCAACCAACGATCTTCCAATACAAATCAGAGGGTGACAAACCCAATATTCAAAAAGATATAACATAAAGAAAAATGAATGTGAGTGGATCCCACTTGATAAGTAAGCCCTATATATGTGAGTGCTTTGTCGCGTCAGTGCGCTGCTAGGTAGCAGTGCTCCTATCATAACATAGATATAAAAGCAAACTATATGTTCAAGTACCCCAGCATCAAGAAATGATCAACCCCAAATTATAGGGCAAATATAGATTTGATCTTATTAATAAATAAATAAAGACAATTAGGCCAGTAACCCAATAACTCATCATTCTTTTAAAAAATAGCCCAAGTTTTACTTTAATAGGAAAATAGCTCATCATACCGAAGTTAATTAAATTAAATGCTTAGTTAATTTAATTAGAGAAATTGCCCAATTTGCTACCAATTTCATAACATCTCCCCACTTTCCACAAAAAAGACTAATTTGGCCCAAAATGTCACCATCTATGTCAACAATGTTGACATCTATTTTTGCACTTCACTATTAGATGTCAACATTGTTGACATATTTTTGGCCAAATTAGTCTTTTGGTGGAAAGTGAGAAAATGTTATGAAATTAGTGGCAAATGAGGTAATTTCTCATTTAATTAACTGAATAGTTAATTTAACTAACTTCGGGCTTTTGAGCTATTTTCTTAATAAAAATAAAATTTGGCTAATTGCATAAATACTTCAAACAAAAAATCAAACCATAAAAAATAAGAAAACAAGATCATCTTGTAACGAATAACAAAGCCGACCCTCAAAATCACATACGCACCCGCGTGCTGCTCCTTGGTGACTTATTTATTAATCAGCTATAAAATCGACTATTTTTTCAAACTAGTAAGTTTGAAGTATAAAAATCATTTTTACTCCAACTTTTTTATATATATATATCATCCTTAAATACTTTGAGAAAAATTTCATGAACTAGACTCCCTACTATATAAAGTTACAAAAAAAGACCTCTTACTTGACAAGTTGCTAATATATATTATTTTGGTTTAAAATATTATTAACTTCATGCTTATTTTACTTTTTTTATATTCAATTTTATTTTATTCTCAACTATATATCTCATTTTGTTTCTCTTACTTTTAAATCACATTGAAAATATATTTTTGAACAAGAAATACTTTGCATGTCAAAGATGTTGAAGAACAATATAAAACTCTAAGCCGCCGGATTCCGGCAAAAAATAATGTTGTTGGCAGTGCAAACCACGGACTCCGGTTTACTCCGAGAAAAAATATTTATTACTTTTGTACGTGGAATCTGATGAAATTCAATATGATCTTTATAATCTTCAATATGCATAAAAACTAAAAAAAAAAATGAAATAAAAACAGGCGCACCACATAGAAATTTAAAAACTTGGTACGAAAATAAGTTTTGAATCTGATTATTTCACTTTTTGTAACAATTAAGTTATGTAGACAGGGACAAAGTTACTTTAGGTTTTTTTATTTTTTATTTTTTATTTTTTTTACACTTTGTCAATTTTAATTTTTTACTCTAACAATTTATAAATTAGTCCCCTATAATTTTTTTTAGCATATTAGTCTCTCTAATTTAAGTTTTTTTGTCCGTCCTGATCAATATATATTACATCAAAATCAAAAGAAAAACTTATTTTTGTTTTTTGTTTTTGAGAAAGGGGCACTATCGGTCAAGATTACATGATATATTAGCAGTATAAAGCGTAAGTGGCACTATGGCCAAGATTACATAGTAGGTGGCACTATTGGCCAAGATTACATATTTATTAGAATAAATCCTACGGGGTATGCATGTCTGCAGCCCATGGGGGCTTGAACCCATGACCTCTCCGTCGAGGTGAGTGTAGGATTACCGCGAGACCAAACTAGCTACCACAAAAAAAAAAAAAAAAAAATTATTTTTGTAGCTCGTTAAAAAAGAAGTCTATTCATCCGCATAAAATTTGTACCTACTACCTACGTAGAAGTCAAACATGGCAACAAAAACAAAAAAGAAGTCAAATAATACATGCAACGGTGGCAAGCATAAGCATTTTGTCGTGGGAGACTGGTAGCAATAGACACGATCGCATTATATAACGTATTAGTATTACACGTGTCAGGTTTCTACGACCACATGAAAAGCCCACACTCTTGGAACACGTTTTCAGACCAGTATGTACTTACACGTGGCAATCATCTATGAGCTCACCTTGACACGCGTCGTAATGGAATGGGTAAACTGATTTCGAAATTCGAACTATCAAGCCAGAATTGGCAGAGACTTCGAAGTTACCCACTTGCCTATTTTTGGTTCAGTACAACACCACAAGGTCCACAACCGAAAGCCCAATAAATTCCTTTTTTTTTCCAACCAAAAAAAAATCCATCTTTTTTTTTTTTTGAAAAGCTTCAAAAAAAAAAAAAAAATCCATCTTAAACCATTATATATGTATGTGGAGTGGAGACCTAACTTTTTGGTTTCTATTTATCAATGTGCTTATCCACGATTAGGATACCAAAATTAATTTTTTGTATCTTGCTAATGCTTGTTGATGTTTAGAATTCCAATATTAATTTTTGGTATCTAGTTATTTTTGTGCTTTGTAAATAAATTATATTCAACATTTTTTATTAAAATCATAAAAGAATGAAAAATATATAATATCCCATTATATTTATTGAGCTATGATAGAATAGTGCATTTATACTCCATATAAGATGCAACAACATCTTATGTTTCTTTTTTTAATAGGGAAAATGTTATGTTGTTGTACCCATCAGAATTGTCCTTAAAAGCGTGATTATAATGTTATCAAGTTGTAAATAAACCTATATTTTACAATTACGAAGCATAGTTTGATGACAAATGTACAAGTAATATTTTGCAATAAAATTTCGTCAAAACAAAACATAAGAGAACGAGTAAACAAATACGACATAATTTTGCCAATAAATTAAACCTAATTAATTTTCACGTATATATTCCCACGAGACACAGCAGCGAAAAAGACTCTTTTTTTTTTGGCATTTCTACACTTTTCCACCTAAAACCCTTCTCTCTCTTCTCAAAACCCCAAAAAGACAAACACCAGACCTCCAATGGCGATCGGCGCTTTCACGAGGACCGCCAAAGCCACGGTCCCAAGGCTGTTCACCGGCCGTTCGACCGTCGGAGACCTCGTCAGAGCTCCGGCGAGAGTTCGCCCACAGACGCCGCAGCCAAGAGCCTACCTCCGTTTCCCTCAGTTTGTGAAGAAAGCGAAAGAACTCGAGATCAAAAGCTCTATGTTTTCTTCGGCTTTCTCATCTTCCTCGCCTTCGTCTTCTTCGACGAAAGAAATCGGAATCGTGGGGTGGTATTTGGGGATGGTGAAATGCTGGCCGATTCTCACCAAGAGCGTCACGTCGTCAGTCATTTACATCGCCGCCGATTTGTCTTCTCAGGTACCACTGATTTCGAATCCGACTCTAGGGTTTTCTTGGAGTTCAAACTTCAAGCTGTTTGTTTTTGTCTCTTATTTTATACGGTCGAATGAGAAAGAAAGAAAGTAGTTTTGTCATCGTCACTATTTGAGATATTTTCCTTTTTCTTTTTTTTTTTCTTTTTTTTTTTTGTGTTGCGAGAGTGCACAGTGTCCATGAAACTGTTTCGCTGCTAAATGAATCATAATTGCATAACGAGCCTAGAAGTTGGAGATAGTTTGTGATTATAGAGGTGGTATATTGAAATGGCAAAGTATCATTCATACCCCATGTGTTACCTAAACCTTGCAACCGAAAGTTTATCACAATCATCTTCTCAATCCAGAAGAGTTTTTTGTTAATTGTAAAATTAACGCATGTTTTATTAATTTTATGAAATTATTCTTTGTCGACATTCTTGACTTTTGGTTCTTAATTTTACCAATGATCAAGAACTGCGATTTTGTTACTAATAATCAAATTAGCAAGCAAAAAGTCAAACCAAAATCTCAATTAAGATATGAATATAAACTTAAGATTCAGGGGAGGATTGGGATCGATTTTAAAATACACTGTGATTTAAATAATTTCGGAAATGATATTTTTCCCATTTGAAAAACTTAAGTTTTTTTTAGATTTTAAATTTCATTAAGACTCAGAATCGTTCAAGAGATTGCTCCGAACAAGGATCGGAGCTTCCTGTTCCCAGCAGAAACCATTGAGCTCAGAGGACATAGCCCATTGACCAATACTGTGGGCTGTTCTATTTACATCTCTTGGAACCCAAACAAACTTGGATGAAATCGAAATGACATTAAAACATCTTTGACCTGTTCATAGAGGGGAATAAGAGGCCACACCAGACAGTCTTTTTGCAGATGCAAACTATCCAAGAGTACCGTCCGTACAGCCCCTGAAGACTTTATCATTCTTCCATGTCAGAGATCGCTTCGAGGGTCATCGTGCTCCTAATAATGTCTTCGTATTTCCTTCCACGATGATGTCTTCCTTCGTCCACCGCTTCCCTCTGCCTATTGCTCGTTGCATATGAAAAAACATAGTTATGTGATCAGAAAACTGCTTCGAAAGGGATTTCTGTTTGTTTGATTGTTGGTTTTTTTTTTTGTCTACTTGTTTTGTTTGATCATCAGACAATATCGCAACAATCATTGGACTCGTACGATTTCGTGAGGACGTCTCGTATGGGCTGTTACGGGATGCTCGTTCTAGGTCCCTCGCTTCACTTCTGGTTCAACTTCATGTCCAAACTCTTCCCGAACCGCGATGTACTGTCGACACTGAAGAAAATGGCGATGGGTCAGATGATATACGGACCCATTTTGACAGTCGTTTTCTTCTCCTTGAATGCCCGTCTACAAGGTCTGTGATTTTTTTTCCCATGTTAAATCTTACAGTGGACTATAGTGGCGTGGCTATGGTTGTTTATCTAGGCTTTTTTTTTTTTTTTTTTGCTGTTGCAAAACCCAGGTGAAAATGGCACAGAGATTGTTGCGAGATTAAAAAGAGACTTGTTGCCCACAATGCTAAATGGAGTTATGTATTGGCCTGTATGTGATTTTATCACATTCCGATTCGTTCCTGTCCATTTACAGGTAAAGTTTTCGGTATTTTTTTTTCAATAATTTCTCTTCCGTAGCAGCTCTCGGTTTAATTGACTGGTCTTGGTGTGTCTTCTTATTTTAACAGCCTTTGGTGAGCAATTCGTTCTCGTATCTGTGGACTATTTATATGACATACATGGCTGGCCTAGAGAAAGCTACGTAAAGAAGCTTCTGCTTTGAACCACTGAGCTTCATGGCATGCCTTTCAAATATTGTTAGAGAAACTGATGTTCTTCTCCCTTGTATTGATTGGGAAGTACAGTCAGGTTATAGGCAAATTTTTTAATGGAAGAAATTCCTCAAGTTTTCATGTTTTTTTATTTTATTTTACAAACTCCAGTCAAATAGGGTTCTCTGTAAAGCAGTGGATTAAAATTTGTTGACATTCTTAAAGTGTATTAGTTTCTCATTTCTCGGGCACATTCTCAGCTTTTGAAGTATTTGACCGTACACAATCTCTTTGACAGTGAAACAACATGTAGCCTGTAGATGTGTAGATTCTATTTTATCTTGGTGATCCGACCTTCGAAAATTCTGAATTTACAATTAAAAATGGAAATTAAAGTTAATATTGGGAGAAATTTAAAATTATGTATTGTGTATGAAAGTTAATAAATTTTGAGTGGAATAGTCGGGCAATGAGAAAAAAATAAATCTCCCACGTGTGTGAATTTGTTTGCATTCTTATTTTTCATTCAGATGAAATCCCAGTTTGAATTATAGATTTTTGCACAAATTTTCCCCCGGAACTTTCCTCAATCCAAGCAGATGGGAACAGCTTCTATATCAAACACCAATCACCAACTGTCAGAAGTGTATTGTGTTGAAGTCTTGGTACAATCACCTTCAACTTTTCAATAGTCTATACAATTTCATGGTAGCACTGATCTTGAATGACGACTAGAAGAAGTGTGGCCAATCAGAAAAAAAAAAAAGAACAGAGATGAATTTGATCTTGAAAAATGAGGCCCTTTCATTGAATCAAGGAGTTTACAACGGGCTGTATAAACATTTCCTTGCCATAACTTGTACATATCATATCAAACTCTATACCCAAACACGACCTACACAGAATTGAACTACATACTTATTATTCCTCTACCTGGCAATGAAACAAAAAAATTCCATATGATCTTCAACTATAAAAGTATTTTCAGTCTTCGTCAGAGGCACGGCATCCGATCTTCTCGAGCTGTACGGCCCAATCTACCCCAAGAATCCGGGGATTCAACTCCATCGCCGCCCGAAAGTCCAACAAAGACGCACGTGCAAAGCTCCCACGCCTCGACCCGGCTAAGCTCAAGCAAGGCTCGACGAGCCTCTTCAGATACGCCTCGAGCCCGTTGTTCAGCAGATTGGCACAGTCCACCGAAACGCTCAACCCTTCGCTCTCCAGCTTCCGGTTCATCCGATTCCTCAGCGACCTCGTGTCGGGAAATTCCCCGCTGCTCTGACAAGTCTCGACCCGGCGGTGATTGTTGTTGACACACAGAGACTTGCGAGACCAGGCTCCGAGGGTGAGCCCGAACGGGGCCGTGACTGGGCTCCGACTCTGCACGCCGGGGCTTCCCGAGAAGGCTTGCTCGACTTCTTCACCGTCCTCGACGGAGGCCACTTCGAGCGGCGGTCGGCTTCCGAGGGACAAGAGCTCCGTGGCGGCGCTCTGCTGGGTTTTCCCGTGCGGGCCGAGAGGGCTTGGACGGTCCCGGAGCGAAGACCTGGCCTTCAGGGAATGGTGATGATGTGGACTCTTCTGGGACCCATTCAAGGTCTTGAAGACTCCGGTTTTCTTTCTGAGGGCTCTCGGCGGTGGAGTCTTCGAGAGGCACGCGTTCTTGGCGATCGAAGTGATGAGGTGGTTGTGGAGAGAGAGGTTTTCTCTGCCGATGGTTCGAAGGCATAGCTTGTTGAACTCCGATTTGGTGATCTTGAGGCTGAAGAGCCTTCTGAGGTGGTCGAAGTATTTCTCGGCTCTCTGATGCCCGATTCGCTGCACCACTAGAGCCTTCACGTCTAGGGTTTCGACCCGGGTATAGCTTTGATCGACAGGCATTTCGCCGAGCACCAATTCGCACCAAAACAGTCTTGAAGCTTCAATCCTCAAACCCTAAAACCCTAATTCCGAAATTGAACCATCTGTGTTTTAATTTCTTTTTCTTTTTTTTTTACCGAAAATCGCATATCAGAAAACAGGCGTCTGAATTCGTCAGCCAAATTAACGAAGCCAATTCGGGAGCACAATTCGATTTTGACTTTGCGATGACATAGACTTGGAATTTAAGCTATAAAGTTCAGAGCTTTCATGTATTGTTACAGCGAAGGAAGCAAATACGATCAATTTTTCAGCGATGACTAGAGTTAATCGGACAGACAAAATTCCGAATTCGACGCGAAAGCTGAACCCCTAATCGACTAATTCCAGAGAGAGAGAGAGAGAGAGAGAGAGAGAGAGAGAGAGAGAGACGTACCATGGAAATGGTCGAGACTGAGAACTCGACGACGGAATCAGAGTGTCGTTGGGGCTATTTCAGGATAGAAAGATTTTGTCGTACGCTCTCACGCCAACGCCGCAAAAGTCCACCAACCAAACAGAGACTATGTAATGCAATGCCTTTCCTCACTCTTTGCCTCCAACGAAACTCACGTGACCACTTTTCGGCGTTGAGTCTGTCTAGATTTTCAAGAAGAAATTTCAATAACATTGTGTTAATCAATTTAATTTTTTTTAAATACCATTTTACATTCCATCATTTACTTATTTTATGCACCCCAAAAGTTTAACTCGAGTAAACAAGAGCTCTTACTTGTGAGGGGACCTTGGAGGGAACTACTGCGAGAAGTCGAGGGTTTAATTGACTTTTAGATCTCTAGTAAGTTAGCGTTCGTCAATTATTTCTAAATCAGTAAACTATCACGGACAAAACTATCCGAACTTGAATTAAATAGGTGATTTTAAAATTTCAAGAATTAATCGGTTTATTTAGGTTAGCCTAGTGTACCTAGGTTAGCCTAGCGGTAATTCCACACCACCTCCTCTGTGAAGGTCGTGGATTCAATTCCCACTGCAGCAAAGCTGCCTTCAAAAAAAAAAAATCGGTTTATTTAGAATTCTTATATTAAAAATTGGTAATTTTGTCATTTCCCCATATTGTTTAAAGAACCCGTTTGGTGGTAGATATTTTTGGGAAGTGCGTTGTTCTTCTAAATTCTTGTAGCTCCTTCTCATTTAACAAGTCGATAGAATGGAAGTGCTTCTATCTACATTACACAATAACCTAATCATATCTTACTTGAGTCGAAAATTATTATCACAGTGATTATTTTATATGAATAACTGTATTAGAATGGAAGAAAAGATAAATAAAATTGTACATGCTTTATCACGGACAAAAAAATAAATACCACACCCTTTTTTGCATCCTGATTCGGAAATAATGGAGTTGCACTATTTTCTAAAATCACCAACTATAATTACTTTGCACGGTTTTTACTTTTTATCACCAACTACAAATCGCTTCCAATCATACTTCTAGCTTGATCTATCTTGAAAGAAATTACGAATATTCGATTACATTTTATGCACGTTTGATTGTTAACCCTGAAACTCTATCAGAGCACTTGGCTTAAAAAGTATTTCATTTCAAAATTTGGCCTGAACTTCTCATCAACAAAAATCATTGAACAACATTTGTATTTCTTCATACAAGGTCTCCTCCTAAAAGTAACAAAAGCTACCCAAAAAAAAAAAAATCATTCATCTGTATATAATCTGTTACTTACACACACATACACACTAAAATTCCAACATTAAAAAAAAAAAAAAAAAAAAAAAAAAAAAAAAAAAAAACCAGTTTATTCTCTGCTACAGCCCTATGGAGTATCTGAGCTCTCTTTATTTTGCGAGAGAAGCCGGAGCGAGGCCTCGTCTTGGACGGTCGGCTCCGGAATTATCTCGGGGACGAATGTGAGGAGCCCTTTTTCCTTGAGGAAGGCGAGAGCCGGGTAGAGCAAGAAGCCGAAGACGATGACGGCTCCGGTGACGAGAAAAGTGGCGAGGGAGGCGAGGCACATGACGAGCAGGAGGAGGAGCGCCGGAGGGAGGCAGAGGAGCACCGCCCCGGCCGTCCCCACCGGGACTCTGTAGGGGCGGTGAAGCTCCGGCTTCTTCACCCTCAGCTTGATGAAAGCCGCGAACTCGAGCAACATCCCCACCGAGTACAAGAAGTTTAGCAGCTCCAAGATCTCCTGAAACTTCATCCACGAGAACAGGACCACCCCAGCGCCCGAGCACAGGATCCCGATCGTCGGCGTCCCGTATTTCGACCTACATCGTTTACTATTTCATTTCAACTCCAACACCAATATATATAATCGTCCTATAGCTGTAAAAATGTAATACGATTCTTCGATGATTCCCGCTCGAAGAGTGTGGTATCTTTTCAGACCCTCGTCTTTAGATTCCTTTCCGATCGTTGAATTAGGATTCAAGCAACAATTTCAAATTCACATGTCCTCTCTGCCGCTCATTGGTAAATAATATCACAGGCACATCCTCAGCACTTTCTAATATTTACTCTGTTTATTTATCCACAAACAAACGAGCCCAGATCATTCGTCTCTCCATTCGAAAAATAGTTCATTTAAACATTTGATATTGCTAAATATCTAACGTTTGGTAAATTTTCGGTAAATATCCATTTTTAGACGTAAATCTTAAGTAAATAGCTACTTTCCGACCTAAATTTTAGGTAAATAGCTACTTTCATATATCAAAAATTTAAGTCTATTATTTTCCTAATTTTCCGAAGAAAGTAAGCGAAAGAATGAATGGAAGAGAGAAGTGACCTTGAAGAGAAAAAAGCAGGAAGCATCCCAATGTGGCTCATCCCAAGGAGCTGAAAGCTGTCACTGCTCATCTCAGCCTCAAACAAGCCCATATTCGACATAGCCGCCGCGGCCTGAATCCACAGCTTAAGCCACGCGCCGCCGATCAGAAAACCCGCCTCCGCAAAGTACCCGTCGCTCCACTCGCCGGAGCCGGTCGCCAGAGCCCCGGTCCCGGCCAGAAGCGGCACAATGTACGAACAGACGACCACCACGACGCCCCCGAGAAGAGCCCTCGGAAAAGTCCGGCTCGGATCCTCGACCTCCCCGGCCAAAGTGCTGGCCTTGTCCCAGTAATTCAGGTTCCAGAACAAGGTGTTGAAGTAGCCCCTCAGGTCAACGCTCGCCCAGTCAACGGCGAGCCACCGCCGCGGCTTGATCTTGGGGACGGCCAGGACCGCCATCACCGCGAAGGGGCTCAGAGAGAAGACCGCCAAGCACACGGCGGAGATTCCGACGATGTGGAGGCCTCGGTAATTGAGGTAGGTGAGGGACACCGTGATTCCGAGCAGGGCCGGGATTCTCGCCGGAGCTCGGGAGAGGATCGGGAGCGAGCGATCGAGGTAGTCGAGGAAGAGGACTGGGTAGAGAGCGTTGTCCATGACTCCGCTGAACCATTTCCAGTAGCCTTCTTGGAATCCCCAGAAAGGACCGAAGGCCGCGGAGATCCAGAGCACGTACCCTCCGTTCTCCGGGAAGCTCGTGGCCAGCTCCGCCGTGACCAGCGCCTCCGGGACGCTCCAGATGAACGGGAAGATCACGAACCCTAGGAGAGATAAAAGCGGTCCGCCGCCGCATTTTACGGAGTCTTCCACGCCGAAGGGTCCGCCGGAGACGGCGTAGAATATCAGAGCGATCAGGGGTAAAACGGTCAGCTTGGGGTTTTTCTTCTTCGTATTGGGACCGCCATTGTTGGAGGTCGTTGTTGTTGTTGTTGCTGATGATGATGTCACTGATATTTCATCTTCTTCACCCATCCACAATCGGAAGTCGAAGAACCAGCAATAATTGGAAAATGGGAGAAAGGAAAAAATAAGAAGAGAGAAAAAAAAATATTGAAAAGTCAAAGTTTTGACGTGTTGTGGAACAACGCTTGTGCTAGTTTGTGAAAATATCAGGGGATAGTGCAAGCACGTGGCTAGTATTTAGTCACATGCTTATTGAATATTGTGACAGTATGGGAGTTGTGTATCCCTGAAATTGTCCAAACCCATACAATAATGTTAGTCTAGTGGTGCCAACGTGGCCGTGATTAATCAAGTTGCTTTTGTTTTTTGGCCTGATAATTGCCATTATTATCCTATTTTTGTCTGTCCCATACGGGAAGATAGTTAATTTTCCGATCACTATTTTTTATAATATAGTTATTAATTATAACATGTGAAGACTGATATATCAATATCATCGTATCTACTTCGTTGGCGCATTTACTTACGGTTGTTGCATAAGGATCATTTAAGGGGGGGCGAGGTAAGGTAGTCTCTAAATCATAATAATAATAATAAAAAATTATGTTTTGGGTTTCTTTTTTTTCTAGGAGTGAAATTGAATCAACTCTGTTTGATTTTGGTCGTTTTTTTATATAATCGACTGTGTATTTTTGGTTTTCAAAATTTTGGACTGATAACTAGATCGATTTAGTTAAAAAAACAAAAAAACTTGCCTATAAATAATTCGAATATCCAATTATTTACAACCATTAACTAGTTTTAAAACTAATTTAAAAAATTGGTTATTTGGCTAAGAAGGGATGCGCAAACAACTAATGGCTATCATTGGACGGACAAGCACAAAGGGTTGAAAGATGTATTAAATGTTCTGTCGGAAGAAGGTTCAGTTCTAGCTGAGCATCGTCACTATGCCAGGCATCTACATGGTAATTTTACTAAGAGGTAAATAATGTTCTATTTTGTGTTGAATATTTCTAATTATAAGTCTAGTTATTCAAATGTCAATACTTAAAGCAACAAATGATGACAGCGAAAATGACATGTTCATCGAAGAGATTTAACGTTGAAATAGAGCTCATTAAATATGAGGATGCCAAAGCTTATGAGTGGCTAATCGAGAATGGTACAAGCCATTGGGCTACAAGTGAGTTTATGACTACTCCAAAATGTGACATTTTATTGAACAATCTATGCGAGTGCTTTAATGGAACCAAGTATTCTGAAATTCAAACATTTTATGCTTGAAAGACTCAATCTTGTTAATCCTAATATTATGATATTTTAAAATTATACAAGTCTATACTTATAGCAAGACAAAAATCAATCTTGTCTATGCTTGAAAGAGTCAGACTGTACCTACTGCAACGTTTCACAGAACAATGACTTGCTGCTTCCAAATGGCGTGGTGATTTAAGACCTCGCATGTCAAAGCTTTTTGAAAGAAATAAAGTTCAGTCGGCCGAAAATATTGCATTATGGGCTAGAGGAGGAGATGACTAGGTTATGAAGGAGATTTCGCGACCGATTTCTCAAAACTGCCACGAAAACACAAGTTTTCATGACCGATTTCATGACCAATTTTTCAGAACTGTCATTAAACACACGCTTTCGTGACACATGAATCCCGAAATCTGTTAAACTTATCTCGAAATTTTGAAATTCAGTGACTAATTTGTCACTTGTATCTCATTTGCAGACATTGATGAAATTTTTTATATTGTTGGGATGAGTTCCCAGTCTTCTTTGTTTAATCTTCGCTCGAGGATATGCGGCGGCGCATCTGTGGCCTTTCGCTTGAGAGACAACGACGATTTTCCTTCATTTTTCGACGCCAATCTATGGTTTCGACGAAGTGACAACGACGGATATTGTTTGCCCTTTTTTGAGTTTCCATTTTTCAGCTTCGTTATTGAGTTCGTTGATAAAGACTTAACTTTTTTTTTCCTTTTTCGTATCTGGGTAATGGTGAAGACAAAGGGATCGGAGAGAAGAAGATGAGTGAAATGAAGAGAGAGTGCGAAATGAAAAGTCACGAAATAAAAAAGAGGGAAAAAGATGAATGATGGTTGAAAATAAGTTTGTTGTTTTTTTTTTTTCCTGAATTTTAGAATTAAATTGATTTTCAAGAGTATATATATCTTTACACATATTGCTTGATAATAAATCTGGAAGTTATTTTTTTGTTTTTGTTCAAAATAAGTAAATGACGCAAAGTAGTAATATTGGCTAGGTCTGTGCACGGTCCGGTCCAAAACTGGCCAAAAAACCGGATCGGACCGCTCAAAATGGTCCAAAAAAATCCAAACCGGACCGGACCAAAAAACTGTAAAAACCGGACCGGATCAGACCGTTTTGAATCGTTTAGACCGGACCGGATCGTTTTAAACCGTTTAGACCGGACCGTTCTAGACCGTTTGGACCGTTTTGAACCGTTTTACATAATTAAGAAAAAAACCATTAATTTTCCACCAAAACAAAAACATATAGTCATGTATAGGAGGGAAATAATTTGGCTAATTGGAGATTAATTTATTTTTTTTATTTTATTTTTACTTTTTTTATAAATAAACTAGTCCAGTCCGGTTTAACGGTTTTTTTTTTTTAAAAAAACCGGACCGGACTGTTTGTAATGAGTAGACCGGACCGGATAAAAAAACCGTTTTAAACTGGACCGGCGGTCTAAAATTACCGATCCGGTTTACGGTTGTTACGATTTTTTTGAGCCGCCATAATATTGGCGTTAATATTCCTAAATATATAAGTTATAAATGAATATTTTTGAACAGAGGTTTTCTTTCCCAAGCGCAGATTCTCGGGTAGGAACTCATAAATCTTTTCGGTTACTGTTTCTCGGGGTGAAAAAATGCACGAGAATCCACTGCAGTTCGTGACCCATTCTGTCGAAAAGATTTTCAATTTCATCCAAACCAATCTCTCAAATTTAATGGACCAAACTCACCGCAACAAACCATTTTCCAGCGCCAACAAACAACCACCTCTGGACTCTCTCTATCACTCCCACTCTGATTATGTTGATTCTGACGCTATTCAACAACTCAAAGACACAAAGGCACTCAGTGTAACTCCTCACTCCGTTAATCCCAACTTTTAATTTCTAGGAAAGCTCTGTATTGTTGTGCACACCAAGTGCTTGTTTTAAGTCCTGACTGAAGTGTCTTGTTTGTTTATTTATTTATTATTTTTTTGCATCAAGTTTAGCAAAGTACAAGCAATACCACAGCTTGTTTTTTATACGGTTGACTTTATATCGCGATCGCCATTGATCTCCGTTGCCATCGATATCCTTTGTCATTGCCATCTATATACTCCATCGCCATGGCGGTGTGAATAACGATCTCGATCTGGATCCGCCACCTCAGTGACGGAAACGACGACCTCGTGTGGAGGGGATCGACTAGGGTTTCGTTTGGGACATAGTCGTAGATGAGCACGAGGCCTTTCGGATCGCTGTAGAATCTGTGGAGTTTAATGAGGTTCTGGTGGAGCTTACGTAGCAGCGATCGAGAGGCCGATGTCAGAGATCGAAGGTTGGCGATCTAGAGCCCATCGCCGTCGATTTTTGTCACTATCGTCTTCGATTGTCATATGCATCGTCGTCGATCTCTGCGGTCAGTATCGTCGTCGATCGTCATCACCACCGTCATCGCTGTTTTCTTCTCTCTTTTTTTCTTCCGTTTTCGGTTTGAGTGTTTTTGTTATAGAAAAGTGGAGTAACTATTTTGAAAGCAAGATTAAATATTTTGACACTTCGTAGTCTTCTTTGTGGTCAAATTCATATAATCTATAACATAGTTAATAAGGAGCACTTCCACTCCCATATGCATCCTAGAGCCGCCATGTGGCGCCGCTAGACGGCGACACGTGGCGGTTTTTTTTTTTTTTTTTTCCTTCCAACCTTTACATTTTTTTTTCTTCCGGTCTTTACCCATAAAAGTCTAACCAACGTACAAAATAAATTTTTTACATTTTATTATTTATTTATGATTTTTAATGGGTTTTTCTTAATAGCTAGTTTCTTTAGTACCTATTATTTAAGAAACTTGATAGCACAAATTAACCTCTATAAATTTTACTTGCTATAATAATTTATAATATTATAAAGCATTACTAAAACTAGTATCCATTACATATTAGAAGTGGGAAAACTTCTAACCAGGCTCCGCCACGTGGCGCTGCCAATCGGCGACACGTGGCGGAGCCTGGTTAGAAGTTTTGTTTTTGTTTTTGTTTTTTTTTTTACTTTTGCCTTTTGCATGCCGGTTTTTATTTTTTTATTTATTTTTTTTTCCTTTTGCCTTTTGCCTGTCGGGTTTTTTTTTTTTTTTTTTTTTTTTTTTTTTCAATTTTGATTTTTTTATTCAACCCAAATATCAATATATTTTGTATAATTTTTTTATGTATATTATAATCATAATTACTGACACTATATCAATAACATATACTATCATTTTTTTTTTCCGATCTTTAAATTTTTTTCCCCCTCTCATTAATATATTTTGTATATATTTTTATTTCAACTTGAATCCTGGTGCCGCCAGGCAGCGACACGTGGAAGCCATTTTTTTTTCCTTCCGATTTTGATTTTTTTTTACTTCCGATTTTGATTTTTTTTTTTTCTTTCCAATTTTGATATTTTTTTTACAAATTTTTTTATGTATATTATAATCATAATTACTAATACTATATTATACTATATCAATAACATATATTATCATTTTTTTTCCGACCTTTGATTTTTTTTCCCGCTCTCATCAATATATTTTGTATATATTTTTATTTCAACTTGAATCCTGGTGCCGCCAGGCAGCGACACGTGTAAGCCATTTTTTTCCTTCTGATTTTGATTTTTTTTTTTTACTTCCGATTTTGATTTTTTTTTTTTTTTGCTTTCCAATTTTGATTTTTTTTCCCTTCCAAACATCAGTATATTTTGTATAATTTTTTTTTTATGTATATTATAATCATAATTACTAATACTATATTATACTATATCAATAACATATATTGTCATTTATTTTTTCTGACCTTTCATTTTTTTTCCCTCTCTCATCAATATATTTTGTATAATATTTTTTATGTATATTAATTTATTTCCTCCCTCTCTTATCAATATATTTTGTATAATTTTTTAATGTATATTATATTTAATACAATTAAAAGTCTTTCACTTATTTTATTTTACTTATTTTTCTTTTTCATTTTTTTAAAAAAAAAATATTTTAAACTTAGTTGTTATCCCTAAGGCTTTGTTTGGTAGAGAGGAGGGAAACATGGAAGGAGAGATTGAAGAGGAGGGAAATGGAAGGAAAATAAATGGATGGATTGTATCTTTCCAAAAACTTGATTGATATGTTAAGAGGAAAGATTAAAATCCATCCACTTGTTGTTTGGTATAAATAATAAAGAAAAACATGACTATTTTTTATTATACTAATGACATTAATAACTCTTTTATTATATGAGACCAAATTGTGTAATTTATCCAAAAATAATTTGAACAATTTAATATATATTTATATATATATATATATTAATATTTATATATTGTAAAATATGTGAGTAAAATAACTATATTGTCTACATATCAAATATATAATCAAGGTACATAAATAAAAGTATATAACATTAATTTTAAAATTATGTTTAATTTTTACTCATTTTTGTTTCACATCCAAAATAATTTAGAAAATAAATTGTGTATAAAATAATTAGATACTATGAAATTGCATCAATAAATATTATAAATATAATTTTCATGAATAAAATGCTATGGATTTCTACAATCCTTCCAAAATGGAGGGGAAAGTTTTTTGGTGGGTCCCACGGATACAAATCCATCCCTCCATTTTTTTATCTTCCTACCAAACAAAACAAATTATAATCCATCCCTCCAAATCCCTCCTATATAATCCATTCCTCCTCTTTTCTCTTCCTACCAAGCCTAAGTATAACAACCAACTCGACAATAAATCGCGGTTTTCGTCAAAACTGAGAGTCCAATTGCCCATCAGCAGTAACTCGCGCTGTAACTTCGCGATGACCCACAATATTTGAGAAATTTTGCAACTTTACCGCTAGTGATTAACAAAGATAAACAGTGGTAACTTCAAGATGACCCACAATTGCCCATCACCCCAAGACCTACGGTCCTGGCTCTCGCGCCTGGTACGATCCCAAATCCTTATTCTTTTTTATTTCTTGCAAACCCTAGTTTACGGTTCATCGGAATTTTTGGTCGAGCGATTCGAAGTTACATGGTAGAGCTAGGCTAGCTACTTTGCCGTGTGTTACCAGTCATTGGTTTCTAGTCTGAAATATTTTCTTGACTTTGTTGTTGTTTTTACTCCACGAAATGTATTTGCCACGCTCTAACTCGATCGAATTAGTTTTCTGTGACATAGCACAGCATTAGCAAACTTACAGAGTTCGTTGAGAATTCCGAAAGTACAAAATATTTCCTTTCAAGATTATTTGAAATATTGATTTAATCACCGAAACTGAATGAAAAGGACTGCCGTGAATTTCATTTTGTGTTGCCAGTGGTTTAGCCAGCCATTCATAAAGATTTTGAAATTACGCACTTGTTTAATGCTTGAACAATGAACAGGTTGTGGTGATTATTATTATTATTATTATTATTATTATTATTTACATTAATATTATCATTCAACTAGTGATGACAATTTGACCAGTTACCCGCGTTCCGGTTTTTATGGTTTTTTTGAGTCGCCATAACATTGGCGTCAATATTCCTAAATATATAAGTTATAAATGAATATTTTTGAACAGAGGTTTTCTTTCCCAAGCGCAGATTCTCGGGTAGGAACTCAGAAATCTTTTCGGTTACTGTTTCTCGGGGCGAGAAAATGCACGAGAATCCACTGCAGTTCGTGACCCATTCTGTCGAAAAGATTTCCAATTTCATCCAAACCAATCTCTCAAATTTAATGGACCAAACTCACCGCAACAAACCATTTTCCATCGCCAACAAACAACCACCTCTGGACTCTCTCTATCACTCCCACTCTGATTATGTTGATTCTGACGCTATTCAACAACTCAAAGACACAAAGGTACTCAGTGTAACTCATCACTCCGTTAATCCCAGCTTTTAATTTCTAGCAAAGCTCTGTATTGTTGTGCACACCAAGTGCTTGTTTTAAGTCCTGACTGAAGTGTCTTGTTTGTTTATTTATTATTTTTTTGCATCAAGTTGTTTAACAAAGTACAAGCGGTACACAGCTTGTTTTTTATACGGTTGACTTTATATACATATATATATATATTATTATATATGATGATGCTCATGATCTGTTCACGGAGTTTTGCAGGGTAAATCTGGTGGACCAGTGTCGAAAGAAGAGCTTGGGAGGTCTTCGTGGACGCTTCTTCATACTCTTGCTGCCAGGGTATTTTTGATTATCTACTCTCACACATTGATTATTAAATCAGAACTGATAATTATCAGAAAGTCCCATGTATATAAGCAATGTGTTTTTGTATAGCTGTTTGACAATTCTCCTCTTTTGAGCTAGTTTTGGGTGCAAGTTAGGTGTGTAGTTATAATAACATGGTATCGTAGTCCACAAAACCCTTTTTATCCAATTTTTTAGGTTCGGTCCCAGATGAGTGAACGCAAAAGTCACAATGTTGATGAACTGTGTTAAGAATCCCACATTATAAGTGATCCAAACATGTTTTACAGGCCATTTTATCTCAGACATATCATGTGTATTCTAACACCTAGAAAAGACATGTGAACTTCTATCATTGGACAATTTTATTTCTTATAGTTTATACCAAAGTAATCTCACATGTGTGAACTTGTTCTTTTATAGACGTACTGCTATAGAAAAAGATTTGTAGCAAGTATTTTTTTTTTTTTTTTGTTGGCTTTCAATTGTATCTTAGTAGTGGTACTTGGATCTGCAATTTTTTACTCTCAAATAATAAATACTAGTTTTTCTTATTTATTTATTATTAACAATTTTTTATATACCTATTCAGTATCCAGACAAACCATCAAGGCAACAGAAGAAGGATGTCAAAGAATTGGTAAAACATCTTTCTTGCTTTTATAGCCTAAATAGACACATTCAGCAAACAGAAAGCGGATTTAGTCGAGCCAAATTTCCCTTTGTTTTCTTCTGAGTAATTATTGTAACATGGTCATCTGATATATTTATTTTGATGTTATAAAGATGGCTATACTATCACGAATGTATCCCTGCAGAGATTGTGCAGATCACTTCACAGTAATCCTAAGGTATTGCCTTTTGTTTTTGTTGTTAATTTTGTCTATCAAATCTTCCTAACCTCCTTTCTAATAAGTTTCACTACATTTTATGTTAATATTACTCAATTTTCAGAGAAAACCCTGTGCAAGTTGGATCGCAGGCCGAGTTCTCACAGTGGCTTTGTTATGTGCATAATCTCGTGAACAGAAGGTTTCATCTCTCTTCATAACCCCTCATAATCTCTTAAGTCAGTTTCTAGGTCTGGCTAAAATATTATTAATAAATAAAAAATAAATAAAAATTGCAGCATCGGAAAACCAGTGTTCCCATGCGAGCGGATCGAGGCAAGATGGGGAAAATCCGAGTGCGAGAACCGCGAGTGCGACGTTCTTGGAGACACTCTCCAGTTTCCGACAAACTCTCGTTAGTGTTTGTTTCCCATGGTTTGAATCCGCGATTTACGTGACCATCTTTTAATGCTGACTGTAAATATTATTACTTCTATATATACATTCTTGATGAAGCATTGTCTCTGGTTGTTGTGTTGCTTGCTTGAAAACAAGATCGATTATACTCGTCTTAAATTCAACACCGTAAAAGCCAAAGGAGTCGAGATAAAATAAAAGGAAAAACAAGCCCTTTAAACAAAACCCTGAATCAAATCACTGATCTGAACGGCGGCGATTCTCCGAACTTGAGAAGGTAAGCGGTCTCGTAGACGGGACGGAGCTGAAGAATTGCCTGAGCGTCCAAATATGCGTTGCACTCGAAGCACCAAACCGACAAATCACTGGCCATATTTAAACATAAAAAAATAAATAAAAAATGAGTATTGAAACAGATTTGAGTGTGTTTGTTTGGGTTTACCTGTAGCTGAGGGCGAGGCAATGAGCAGTGGAGCGGAAATGGGAGAGCATGTGCTTGTTGACGAAACGGCTACACAGAACCTCCTTGCAGGTCAAGCAAACCCAATTCTCGTCTGGGTGTTCACACCTTTTTATTTATTTATCCATTCATTTAGTGTTTGTAATATGTGATATAAAGACGATGAAGAGAAGAGAAGAGGAATGGTTACGTGTGGCAGGGTGTATCGGGGGCGGGAATGTGGGCGAGATCGGAGGAGAGAGAAGGGAGGTGATCGCATGATGTCAAGGCCTCGACCCACCCCGATTCACCGTACATCAACAGCTCTTCTTCTTCCTCTTTATCTTCTTGTTTCTGCAAATGGTTTTTCTGAAGAGTTAGGGATTTGCGAGACAGAGATGAGCGAGTTAAAAGTTGCAGAAGAATACCGGCGGAGCAGAGGAAGAAGAAGAGCCGGCGTGGTTTGACATGTTCACTCTTGGCTTTTCGAATACAATCAAGGGATTCCAAAAGCAGAAGTTGGAGGTTTTATTTTGTTCTTCGGTCTTCACAAAACGAAGTCGTTTGATGCTGTCAAAGAAATCAGGGGGCGTGGCTAAGTAGCTATTTTAAACTATAAGTTTGACAAATAGTCTGATTTTCTAAAATTAAGGCAAAGTAACCAAAAATAAAATAAATCACAAAAATACCCTCACTCACTAATGCTTAATTCCCAATTTCACTCGGACCAAACACTAGTCTATCGATCGACAAAAACACTCTACATAATAAAATCCTAACCCACCACAATCGATCTTCGTCAGCATCGTCATCGATCTCCTTCTTCATCTCCATTGAACTTTGTAGCTATCGATCTCCATCGCCATATTCAGCGATTTTCGTCACGATCGCCATAGATCTCTGTTGCTATCGATATCCTTTTGTCATTGCCATCTATATACTCCATCGCCATGGCGGGGTGAATGACGATCTCTATCTGGATCTGCCACCTCAGCGACGGAGACGACGACCTCGTGTGGAGGGGGATCGACTAGGGTTCCGTTCGGGACATAGTCGTAGATAAGACATCTGTGGAGTTTAATGAGGTTCTGGTGGAGCTTACGTGGCAGCGATCGAGAGCCCGGCGTCAGAGATCGATGGTTGGCGATCTAGAGCTCATCGCTGTCGATTTCTGTCACTATCGTCTTCGATTGTCATATCAATTATTGTCGATCTCCGCGGTCAATATTGTCGTCGATCGTCATCACTACCGTCATCACTGTTTTCTTCTTCTTTTTCTTCCGTTTTCGGTTTGGGTGTTTTTGTTATAGAAAAATAGATTAACTATTTTGAAAACGGGATTAAATATTTTGATACTTCGTAGTCTTCTCTGTGGTCAATTCCTATAATATTGTTATAAGTATAACAACCAACTCAACAATAAATTGCAGTTTTCGTCAAAATTGAGAGTCCAATTACCCATCAGCAGTAACTCGCACTGTAACTTCGCGATGACCCACAATATTTGAGAAATTTTGCAACTTTACCGCTAGGGATTAACAAAGATAAACAGTGGTAACATTTTAGTTAAAGCCCATAAACAACATCAAAAGAAGGGAAAGCCCATGAGTTGAACCCGGCCCAACAATAGGCACGAAGGTTAGGGTTTCGTTAGTTTCTTACAACTTTCAACTCCTTCTGATACATAAAACAAATTCTGTGCTATTCTCTTCCATCAGAAAGCAAGCGAAGAAGAGCAGAGAATCATGGGACACTCAAACGTTTGGAACTCTCACCCCAAGACCTACGGTCCTGGCTCTCGCGCCTGGTACGATCCCAAATCCTTATCCTTTTTTATTTCTTGCAAACCCTAGTTTGCAATTCATCGGAATTTTTGGTTGAGCGATTCGAAGTTATATGGTAGAGCTAGGCTAGCTACTTTGCCGTGTGTTACCAGTCATTGGTTTCTAGTCTGAAAGATTTTCTTGACTTTGTTGTTGTTTTTACTTCACGAAATGTATTATACACGCTCTAACTCGTTCGCCGATCGAATTAGTTTTCTGTGACATAGCACAGCATTAGCAAGCTTACAGAGTTCGTTGAGAATTCCGAAAGTACAAAATATTTCCTTTCAAGGTTATTTGAAATATTGATTCAATCACCGAAACTGAATGTTAAGGACTGCCGTGAATTTCATTTTGTGTTGCCAGTGGTTTAGCCAGCCATTCATAAAGATTTTGAAATCATGCACTTGTTTAATGCTTGAACAATGAACAAGTTGTGGTGAATGATTAGAACAATCAATGTATATTATCGTTTGGTGGCTTTAGTTCAGCCTAAAAAATCTATTCTCTCTTTGGATAGTTTCATAATGATCTGTTTCTCTAAGAATTTGTTTTGCATTACACATATTGATTACTCATAAATTTGATTATGTTATGTGGCAGCCGCGTTTGTGGAAACCCGCACGCGATCATTCGCAAGTACGGCCTCAATTGTTGCAGGCAATGCTTCCGCAGCAATGCCAAGGAGATTGGCTTCATCAAGGTAATTCTTTGCAAATTTCCGATTCTATTGTCAATATGCGAAAATGATTGTTTAGTGATGTTTTGGCTTATTGTTTGTTTATGTTTTTTTTTTTCTTTCTTTCTTTTGCAGTACCGTTAAATGCTCGTTCTCCAGCATTGTTATCAGATGAATGACCGGTGTTCTATTTTTCTTAAGAAGTTGTGTCTTTTCGTGTAAGGATTGAATGTGTTTTTGAACTAGGATACTGTTGAATTGATAGACTGAAGGACCATAATGCAGTTCTATCGCTATATGAAATCTGAGTAAACTCTGCAAATTTCAATTTCAATCTTCCAATTAGCCTTAGCTGCACTATTCGAGTGAAATTGAGAGTCGTAGAAGTCATACTTGAAATGCTGACTTGTTGAAACTGAGAATCACTTGTGCTGTAAAACTTGATATAAAAACAACAGTTAGGGGTGTGTAGTTAATGTGGTTTAGCTATGGAAAATTGATGATGTGGATTTATGAAGTGCCGGCTATAAATATTTGGGCAAATGTAGAGTAAAATCGATTTTTTTTTTTTTTTAGGTAGATGATTGACATTTTTTGTGTGTGAAAGTTATTGCAAGTCTGTAGGTGCTCTGCATAGGTTTTTATAATGGAAAAATGGCTTTGTTAAATTAATATGTATGCTCCGTTAAATGTATTAAATCAAGGTATGGCATCATTTTCAATTTTAACATAATGCTAAAGAATCACTTTCTGGCTCTGTTTCATCCTAAGTGTTATAAGCTACTACATCGAGTAAAACTCAATTTTTAGATCCAATTTGAGGCCTAGTTTGCATTAGTTTTTGGCTTTGGAGATGATATGCCTTGCACATTAAAACAGTTGATTGTTATCTTTAAATTGTATTATATTACTGATTCACATGTTACAATTAGCAAAATTTTACTCATTCAAACGGTTGTAACAACAAAGAGAGAATAAATAGCTCTCATTTTTTGGGTGACCAAAGAAGTTTAACGTTCGAGATTTAATGTTAACATTATTGTCTTTTTTTCTACTTCCAATTATTCTGATATGTTAATTCTGCCTATATATATATATATATATATATATATATATATATATATATATATATATATATTTTTTTTTTAATAATTCTGCCTAGATTTTATTTCTAGTTTTTTCAGGGGTGGTTTTCAGAATAATGACCGACATTATTTTTCTTATTTAATATAGTATAAATCGGAATAGTAAACCGCACATAAGCTTCTCTATCTGGACTATTTAGAACGCCTCGTGCGAAATGTGAATGAAAGTTTAAATATAAAAATGAGAGATATTATAATTTGTGTACCTAATATTCCGTAGACTTTGCCTTAAAAGTAATAAAAAAAAGATTTCTAGGCCTTATGGTTCGGTAGCACATTTTAAAATTTCCAATTCAATATTCCTGCAACGTTAAAAATAGGGAGAAGTTTTTTATTTTTTTTTTATTTTTTTTATTTTATTTATTTATTTATTTATTTTTATTTATTTATTTATTTATTTTTTTTCGAAGTACTACAACTATTAGTTCACTAGTCATGTAGTCATACAAACACAAGTTGTGCTTATTAATTAAGAACATAGAAGTTAGATATTTCAAAGAGGAGTTTAGTAAGCCAAAAAGACATCATTTGCTTCAAAGATATTTATGTTATATAACACCATTGAATCTTAGATTATAAGGAAAAAAGAAAGTAAAGATGTGTTTAATCAAACATTAAAACACATTTTTCTCAAGGAAATGGATTTTAGTTTTAATAATTTGTTTTATATGATGTGGGGTTCAAGTAGAAAGGGTACGCAAAGCAATGTAGGAAAGCTATGTGTTATAACTTATATGTAACTTATCAATGGCCCTTAAAAAGTTGTTTTTCTTTTTCGTTAATAACTTTCAAAGCAAACTAATGCCAATTAAACAAACATCATACATTTTAGTGGGTGTTTTACTTCTAAACCAATAAATTAAATTGAGTATGCCTCAAGTCAGAAGTCCCCTCCAAAAGCTATCATCATTTCTGAAATAATCACGATGAACAAAAAAATATAACTACATTTTGCCTTTAGTCACGCAGAAGTACATAGTTGATTACCCAATTAACTCAATATTGGATTAAGGAGTTCTCAGCAGATTTTTACAATAGTTGGCTAGTAATTTAATCATAATTGTAAGAGAGAAAGATTTTGTCAGTGCGATCTCTATTGCTGATGACTTTTCTCGGATCTAGGGTAGGGGATTAAAAAAAAAATACTTAAAAGACATTTCATAATATTGAAATATTGTGGTTTGAGGTTCGCTAATAGACAATATACTCAGCCGCCCTTATTATAACTTGTCAAATAATGAGTTCTTTTATAATGCTTAACTATTTGAAAGATGTGTCATTACATTATTTATAAACAAAGACACCAAAATGAAACAGAAGAACTCACATTATTAACTATCACCATAAACATTTGTATTTTAAAAAAATATAAATATATAAGTCACCAAAATTTGTAGATTTACTAAATAGTCAATTTTTTTATAAATTTTAAATAAATAATCATTATGGTGATTTGATATTGTTTGGACGTTTTTAGCAGTTCATTTATGTCTTTAAAATGTTGTGTGATTTATTTAGAATTATTAACGATAATTTATAACCACTAACGTCTTTTTGACTTTATTAATAAAATTTTGTGATTATTTACTTAAAATTTACAAAATAATAATAATTATATAGCAAAATTTAAGGTTTTTTTTAATAGCTATATATCTACGTAGTCTTTTTTTATTTTTCGCTTTAAATCACCTAATGGCTACAAAAGCAAAAGTTTTTTTTATTTTTATTTTTATTTTTATTTTATTTTTTTTATACAAAAGCTGAAGTTAGTCCGTCTAATAGTGCAATTTTCGTTACGAAGTCATCAGTTCGACCTTCACTTTCTTGGTTTACGTTTTGCCTTTTCATTTCTAATTTATTGAACGTGTTCCATCTTGTCATAACTACTCAATTTAAGTTAGATTTGAACTCTATTTTATATAATAGTTAGAATTGAAGTCTTGTTAATTTTTCCATGAAAAGGAAGCTATTAGTTGTTAATAAACATCACTAATGCAAGAAAATTGGAAATAATTAGTTGGATGGAGCGGTAGCTGCTGAACAATTGGAATTTAAGGGAAGTTGACTTGCAATTAAGCTGTTTGTGGAATAAAATTGGTAATAATTACTTGAATGTGAATTTTCACTTTATTCATCTTGGACTAGTCTCACAATAAAGTTAGCAGAATGAAAAATATACGAATTTGTATAATAGTTAAGATTTATTAAAAATTAGTAAAATAATTAAAATTCATCATAAAGGTGTACTCATTTATTATTAAGTTTTTTTTTTGTGTGCACAGCGGTTTTAGTTTCTATTGTGCAAACTCATTGAATTTGTGTACGTGGCGAAACTCGGTGTCCCCGTGGAGAAATGGTCTTTTGCACAAATGTAGTTTAAAGCGTTGTGTAAACATAAGTGTTTTTTTAAAGCTTGCACCATGAAACCAAACGAATGATCATATATATTTTATCCATTAGGTAGTTTTCACGTGGTAATGAAAACCTCTATGCAAAGAGTAAAAATATGTGAAGAAAAATCATTATATTTGCCACGGTAACACAAATCTCTACCCAACTCTCCGTTGTGCAAAGCTCTTGCCCGAAATATTCATAACCCCCGCAACAAAATCCCTTATTCGTCGTTACAAACCTTGAAACTTACAAGAAAAAAAATTATGTTTGTGGCTCGCTTGCATAACTGCCATCGCCGAGCAATTAATTTGCACGCTGGTAAGAAATTTCATTGCGCCAGCTTCCACGACGGATTGTGTGATCCACTTTTTGTACTAACTCATTTTATTTTATTTATATTTGATATTTTTCAGTTTACTCATTTTTTTTTTCAATTTTTCAGTGTAATAAGGGATTCACCCATTGATAATGATAATATGTTATTTTCTTATTTACACGCGATAAACAATTTACTCATAAAATTAAAATTGCGGCGTGCCTTACGACAATAGTATCTGAATCTTCTTCATTAGTACATCACCACCTGATCATTTTAAATTATTGAAAGTTTTATATTTATAAAGAAATGATAGTCTTTACACTATTTTAAAAATTATTTTTCTAATGAGCTACTAATGATCATCTAGCGAAAGTCACCACATTAAATGGTGTCTGGTTTAAGGAGAATAAAATGAGGCTATTTTTTTAGTCTCTTTAAATACCATAAATAACAATACTTAAAGTTGGACATTGTAAAATGCATTTGTAAGATAAACGAAGCTTTTGGACTTTAGAGAAAAGGAAAGTGAGGACCACAAATAAAATAAAATAAAATAAAAAGTATTGAAAGCAAAAGGGCAACTACATTTGGAGAGAGTCAGAAAACGATATTACATCTCAAATTCACAACCCAATTAAAATTGGGATATCGCTTAGCTTGCAAATATCTCAACAAGCTTAGTGTGTCATTTCTTTTGTATATAAGTTCAATTTTTAATTTAATTCTATTTAAGTTAAGCTCCTTGGCCTTGTCGCACTATTAAATAAGTTAAAGGTCTCAACCGCACTACTGTTTAAGAGATCCTTTCAAGTAGGTTAAGCTAATACATTCGTATATTTGGCCATAACGTGCATAAATGATACATCACAAAAACTATCTTCGTCTATTATAAAGAGAAATGATTTTCGTAAACTCAACAACGCGTCAGCGATTACAAGTTGCCCTTACAAGTTTTGTATATTCAGTTTTGTTATTTTGTGAGTCCCCATTTTTTTCAATACAATACATATACGCTACAATGTACCGTTGATGCGCTGATGACGCGTTAAATAGCAGCACTCGTTATAAAAAGCTATACGCATTAGAACGTGTTATTAATGTCACATAATCTTTCATATGTCAATCCAAAATAGTACATTACATAACAAGCATAAACTCTTAATTAAACGTTTACAATGACCCTTTTTTATTGGGTAGTTATAAGGGTAACAATATTGCTTATATACCTTTTAAATGGAGTGACATAATTCATTCAAATATTACTTTTCATCGCAATGACCTTTAAACTTGTTCAATAATTATATTTTGGTCTCAATTTTTTTTTTTCATTAAACTCCCTTAATATTAATTTTTGACATATGAATCTCTCCATCAACTCACGTTCATTTTTTTTAATATATCACACGCTCCAAATAATGAATGTTTGAATACAAATTATGTTAATGTAACTAGTCATTTCATCATATTAACTATTAAAATGATTTTAATAAATTGTAAATTATAATTTTGAGAAGGATAATTGTAGGGGTAGAGTTCAACCCTCTATAATAAAACGACATGGACCATTAAACCCGATAATCAAAAGAAGCTCATTCTAAACAGCGACACATAATTTATGTCGTTTGTTATTCATTGACGCAAAGAGTTAAAGAAATATTTGGGCCTGGCCCAAATCCCTTTACGAACTCGGAGTACCTTCCTCAAGTATCACCACAAATTCGAAGTCCACGCAGGAGACACTATCTCGCCTTGAAACACAGAGAGTTGACGACTTCTACCGAGCCAATTCAAATAAGGAAGCGACGTGACAGAAGGAGAGGCAATGAAGGACGAAGTCGCCAGCACATGTCTCCGGAGATAGCGCATCTCGTCGTAGTATAAATTCTCTTCTTCTGAGAAGATTTGCACATTCTTTTCCCTATTATCGCTCACACCTCTCTCTCTCTCTCTCTCTCTCTCTCTCTCTCTCTCTCTCTCTCTCTCTCTCTCTCTTTCAACTGTATTCTTGAGTTCGTCAGTTGTATACATACTGATTGAGCTAAACCTGTGTAATTGAGATCAGATATTCAATAAATTCGTTTACTTGCTTATTTAATTTTCGCATATATTATTACAAACAGTTAATATTCATTTCCATACGACGTCCTTCTGAGATCCACATAAAATAAATAAATCGAATCACACACTTTTTAATCTTTTTGTTTTCTTAGCGATTGTTGAGAATCGAAAACGACATCAACAATAACTAGGCATAGTGATAAAATTGCATGAACATATTACGAATTAAGTGTGTGCTGGAAATATGAAATTTGTAATTAAAAATGGGGAGATGTAGATATATCACTTATTTAAATTCTAGCAAAATTATTTAATAATTAAAAAATAAGTCTAAATTAAGGCAAAAACGTATGTGTAAGGAGGAGGTAGGTTGGGACTAGGGGGATGGAGTCCCCCCTCAATTTATTTTTTTTGTTCATTTAAAAAAAATATATTTTTATTTTACCTTAAATGTTTATGAATTAGTCCTCTCTGAATTTGTTTTACACATTGACTCCCCCTAATTTATATTTCTAGCCCAAACGTCCCTTGCGTATGTGTCATATTTTACCATGGGATAGTGAGGTATAAAGGAATAGTATGTTTTATTTAAATAACTAAACTAATTATAATTTTAGTTTCTTTTAAAAATAAGAGGCCACTAAAAATAAAAATTAAGTAATATAAACGTATAAATGAGATATTTAAGAGTAAAGCGTCACCCAATTAAAAGCACGAGAGGATACTAACAAAAATCCATTATTATAAGGGTTCATTAGATACATAGTCATATTTACAATTTCACATTGCCATATAGCCAACGTTTCGTAAATCTTAGATAAATAGTCACGTCCATGTATTTACATGTATAAATTGACATAAATACCTCACTATTTTATTTCAATGAAAGGGCAAATAAGGAATGTCATGTCATCTTTATGGCTATTTATCTAAGATTTACGAAACGTTGGCTATATAGCAATCCCAAACGTTTTAATTGGTTAGTTACCTATTTTTTGTTGTTATAATCCAGTATGTATGTTATATATGACTTTTAATGATATATATATATATATATATATATATATGTATTGAGTATATATTTCATAAACACAAAACAATAGTCGAAAGAAATAAAATCAACATTGAAAAGAAAAACGAACTCATATTAAATTAAACAAGGTTCAACAATAATTTAAAGCAATAAAATAAATAAGAGAAGAGAAGAAAGAAGAATGATTGAAGTTGAGTTCAAGAGACTCGTCGTAGGCGTCGATTCCGTCAAAAAACATTTTTTCTCTCTTCCAAAAGTTCTAAAAAACAACCAAACAATCTAACAAAAAATAAAATAAAGAGAAAAATGTGTTTTCAGGTTACAAGGATCCTTTAAATAAGTTTATGGGTGTTTTCGGAGTAGTATGGATCTTTAAATTGGATATGAAAGTTAAAAAATGTCAAAAAACCGGATAACAAGAAGTTACTGAAATTGTACTGGCGTAGTGCACCTCTTTTATAGCGCGGTGCACTATGTATTTATTACAAAACGCGGCGCCATGGCGGAAATTTTTGCGGTGCGCTGCTGGCCTGATTTGAACATAGTCTGTTTATGGACTTCAGCGGGACGTGCCGGAACGTTGACCATCTTCAAGAAGAGTTGACTTTGTTCAAAAATTTCTGTTTTGATCCGTTTTGACTTTCGTTTTCTTCTAAATGACTCTCGAAGCTCCATTTAGCATCCAAAATTTGAGAAATTGCTAGAATCACGCTCGAAAAACAGAGATTAGTACGTATAAAACGTACTTGGTTTAGTCCTAAAAAATAAATAAGAAATTAAAAAAAATATCAAAGGGTATTTCACATATATATTTCATTACGTAAGTGAATATAGGTTACACACATCTGAGCAAATATGGATAAATGAAAAAGTTTTGTTTTCGTAGAATTCATTATTTATTTATTATATACTAGTATCTATATTTTAGGACAAGGAATATTAAATGGGAAAAGTTTCTCCGTCCATGCTGTTGTCGGATTTTTTATTACATAACATATAGCCTGTCACAATTTTTTTTCCTCATTATTTTTTGTTATAACTCCCAATTATAAACTCTAATGCTCCACCACATGGTATCTATGCCTCCCATAATATTTCTTTAATGAATAAAAGTTCAACAATTTTTTTAATATGACCTTAGCTGCTAGTTCAATGTGTGTGTGTGTGTGTGTGTGTGTGTGTGTGTGTGTGTGTCATTATACATCACCCACCCAGTAAATTGAAAAAGTTAATATATCAAATTATTATGACCTAAAGAAATAAATAAAAACATTTTACTTTTCCTTCATAATTTTGTTTCTTTCCCTTTTCTATGAAAAACATCCTCGTTACCTTGCAGCTATCAATTATACTCTTTCGGCGCTATAGAATATAAAAGAGAAAGCTTTGCAATTATCATTACTAACGCTCAACAAGTTTATGAATCATAACAACAATAATCAATATAAATAATGAAATATTTGAGATAGTAACTTATAGTTCAAACAATGAACCTTTAGATTGGTAGTCAACTAAATAAAAATAACTAATAAAAATTACTATTATTCATGTGATATAACTATTTTGAGTAACAAAACATGTTAAAGGGTAAAAAAAAAATCACCGATGATACAATCATCCATGCTAAAAACATTACTTATTTTTATTAGAAATAAAATAAAAATGGGTTATGAATATGCGGCAATAATCAAAATTTAAACTTGTATATTTAACCTCAAGAATTTGTAGTCCTCCTTTGACGCCATCTTACATTTGGCTTTGCAATTGCCTTCAAAAAAATTAATATTAAGAATAAGTTCATATAAGTTTTATTTGAGATGATCCTCTTTTGTATATATTTGACATATCTTTGTCAACTCTCGCTCAAATACATAAGCATTTTTGTTGTGTGGCTAAAGACTTTATTAGAATATGAACAACTCAACTAGCTATTAGTGTGGATCAAGATGAGTGAGCATACAAAGTTAAAAGTGACATGTCGCTTGTAACCTGTTTCCACGTTTTTTTACGAGATGATTTAGAAACGACATATTTTTTAAACATATTACCCCCAAAATGTGGGAGTGCTTGTAGAAACGACAAATATATAGAAGGGAACATGTTGCATTTAAATAAAAATTAGAAGCGATCTAAAAGCGACAATTTGACCTTTAGAAGCAGAAATCGTCGCTTCTAAAGGCCATTTTTTTATCCCAATGACAGGTTGAATTTTTTTTAGCATAGTT
This sequence comes from Urtica dioica subsp. dioica, assembly GCF_054948205.1. Lineage (NCBI taxonomy): Eukaryota > Viridiplantae > Streptophyta > Magnoliopsida > Rosales > Urticaceae > Urtica > Urtica dioica. Next base: position 30,405,076 of record NC_142763.1, on the reverse strand, counting down.
TATATCCAAGGAGCAAAGCACGTCCCTCTCAGAGAGGGTTATCACCGACAACGCATTGATTGGTTTTGAGTGTATTCACGCTCTTAAGCGATAGAAGAAGGCAGTTTTGGGGAGCTTGCCTTAAAATTGGACATGGCAAAAGCCAACGACAGAGTAGAACGATCTGTAAAGTTGTTAGTTCCTGAATTTTATCCTTGGTTCTTATCAAAGGGCAAATGCATCCTTGGTTGATGTATTAGACAAGTTGATCAACCCTCTTCGCTTTTTCTTTCTTCTTTATGTCTAGGCCCTCCTGCTCAGTTCTCATTCATCAATTATGTTAGCTCGTCATCAACATCGAGTGATGGAGTTGTTCAATCTTTGTGTGCACCGTTGTGGCGGCAGGTAATTGATTGATGTGTGTAACTGTGTTTGATCATTGAATGATCTTGAGAGAGGGTCGTGTGGAGGAGAGAGTAATCTTCGATCTAAGTAGAGCGTAGTTTGTAATTCACTAGGAGAAGACAAAAAGACGTCTCTTGAGAGGAAGTCCGAATCTGATTGTATCGCTATTGGTTAAAGTGAATTACTTTGCATCAGAGGACAAACTGCTCTTAGACTAGGTACTTCGTCAACAAACTGAGTTATCACTTCTGTATATCTCTGCATTAGCAATTGTTTATACGGTGTAATATGTGATTATAGTTCAAATAGTTGTCTCATATATCTATTGCACATATTTAGTAATTTCATTATTATTACTATTTGGTTTTCATAATTTTTTTGAAATGATTTATCAGTAAATTATTGCACAAATTATATATTATTCCATCACATATTTATCCACAATTTATCAAGATCAATTGATCGATGAATCGTTACAATTATTTTTATATACTACAGTTAAACGTTACACAACATGGGCCATATTTGGTGTAAAAGTGAGTCTTGAATAGCTATCTTATGTCGTAAAGCTTTAACCATGACATCGTTGTTTGTGACACAATCAAGAGTTATGGAAATGATTCTCTCACCTAGGTTCCACTCTTTTATAACATCTAGAAGGATTCCTATGATGACATTTGAGGTGTGACTACCTTCTATTCTCTTAAAGATTATGATCTGCTTGTTTAATTTCCAAGTCTCATCTATGTATGCAATACAACACTCATGTAGTCCATTTTAGTGTTTCCCGACCAAATACCAAATGTCGGTGCAGGCTATAATTGTCTCTTTTTATTCTTGATTTTTTTTTGGGAAAATAACATATATATACCCTGTGTTTTAGTGAAATGCCGAGTTTAACCTTTGGTTTTCAAAAATGTCGAGTTCATACCCTATGTTTAACTAAAATGACAAAATTATACCCTGAAATGGATAACACTGTCACAAATCTTCTTTTCATTGATATTAACTCTTATATAAGAAAAACCGAATCAAATCCAAAATCAGTACCCTAACTTGCAAATTCCCAATTTTGAAAAAAATAGCCTTATATTGAAATTAAATAATAAAATTCATATCTCTCCAGAGATGACTTTAATAAACTTCATGGATTCTCTGTTCGAATCTGTGATTTTGATGACTATCAACTATCGATTTTTACCCATTTGCTTCTTTCTGTGTTCTTCACGATTAAGACTGTTGTTTACTTTTTAGTTTTTAAATAAATTACATATATGGCGCGAATGAATAAAGATAATTGGTGTTTACATATAAATATTATAGTCAACGTCAATGAAAATTCAATAAAAATTCAATAAAAATTCAAGAAAAAGAAGATTCGTGGCACTGTTGTCTATTTCAGGGTATAATTTCGTCATTTTAATTAAACAGAAGGTATGAACTCGACATTTTTGAAAACCAAAGGTTAAACTCGACATTTCACTAAAACATAAGGTATGTATGTGTCATTTTCCATTTTTTTTTTCGTAATTTCTGAACTTAAAGTTTTTTTTTCTAGAAATCAATCGAATGCCAGGAACAAAATAATGCACAAATCTACCAAAGCTTACGCTTTCTACATGAGAAAATGATTGGTCGATAGAAATTATGTATTTAACAAGTTCTTTTCTAAATTCATCGGGATCGTGGATACTTACCTCAGATGAAAAAGATCCGGCCTTGATGCACAGATTTAGTGGTAGCGCAATGAAGAAGTCCTTTGAATAGAATTGTCGGCTTTGATGATCTTCCCACATTTGTAGCATTGACCTTTTTTTTCCTTCGTCATCGTTGATCTCCAAAACATATTTCCACATTTCGGAACGTGATTTTTTTTAGTTGTTAAGCTTGTGGATTCGGTGGGTCTTCTTGGTCTTGATTTTGTGGTGGAGGAGGTTACTCGTGTTGAGGTGGTGGAGGAGACTCGTGTTGAGGTGGTGATTGGTGTTGAAATCTATGAAATTGTTCTTGATATATCGTAAAAGCTACTTCGTATGGATGTTGCTGTGATCTAAAAGGATGTTGTTGTGAGCTAGAAGGATGTTCAAGTGGAGGTGGAGGTGTAGGTTGTTGTGTAAAATATTGTGGTTATGGTCGATGTTGAACATAAAGGGATATCGGGGCTAATCAAGATAATTTTATAGGGATACTTGGAGCTCGATATGAAAATGTTGGATCGGGGATGGATTGATATTCGATGTTTTGATTGTATGAAAAATGAGAAAGGTTTAACCAGTATTGTGGATATTGTCGTGGTGTAGAGGGTTGTTGAACTTATTCATGTTGCTCCTCTTCTTCTTGTACTTGTGATGGTGTGAGAGTGCGACTAGAACTTCGACGTGATTCATGTGAATCTCGACGAGAACCTCGGTGAGTTGATGACTCACCAACCATATTTATAACTATAGAATATAAATTTTAGTATATAATTAGAACTATATAATAGAAATTTGTCATTATAATATAAATTTTGTAGAAGCTATAATATAACATAAATTTTTAGAATTAAAATTATTTAATATATATGTATAATAGAAATTTTATAGAAGTTATAATATATATTTTTATGCAAAAATTATATAATATAAATTATAAAAATATGAAGCTATAAATTAAAACTATAGAATATCGAGAGAACTATGTAAATAAAACTTTGGTGGTTTGATATTGAGAGGATTTGATGGCTTGAGAGAGCTGAATGTTTGATTAGTAAATAAAATAGTAGGAAATGAGATATATTTCTTGGAAAAAGAAATAAGAAGATTGTAATTCAATTTTTTTTTTGGGTGAAATCTGAGGTCCCAGCGAATAAATAACGGCAATTTTTTTTCTCTAGCAATTGATCATCCAACCTCTGCACACTAACGGTACAATGTGATTTTGTCTTTTTCCGCCTGCCCCACTGCCATTTCCGCCAGATGTCGGAAGGACCTTTGCCAATTTCCGTGACCCACGAAATCGACTCTTCCGCCATATGACGGTAATGGTACTTTCGTTTTCTACCGTTACCGTTGTCAAGGATATAACATGGCTGTATCACCATATTTGGAAAAATAACATATATTTATTTGTTAAAACATCCTCATAAGCACATTAGTGGACATATAATGAAGTCCAATATAAAAAGCAAAGAGTCACTATTCATCCGATGATCTATTGTTAACTATATTTAAAATGGATTATGTTTACAGCCGATAATTCAGCCGTGTCATTGAATACACTATATAAGATATAACACGAACAAAAGGGCCAAATCAATTTTTTTTTAAAAAGAAAGGGTTTACCTCCGTCTACGATGGTGTGGTGTGGATTATTATTATTATTTTATTGAAATATTTTAATTTTACTATGGTGGGTTTAGTGCACATTTTAGCAGGAACTTGTAAACACGAAGAATTAAGATTAAACGTAACGTCTCTCCAAAGATTCATAAAATCAAATACGAAAAAAAGAAAAAAACTCTCACAAGGAAAAGAAAAGAAAAAAAAAAAATTCCCCCAAAACAAGTGTGAGAAAGAAAAAAAAAATTAACTCCTCCAAAAACTCACTCTCTTTACTCTCTCACTCTCACTCTCTCTCTCTCTCTCTCTCTGGAATCACACGGCCACCTACTCTCTCCCTCGTGAATCGGCATTCTGTGAGGGGAAACCCAATTCCAACAAATCTCAGCCCTTCTCAGCTCTCCGCCAAGGTGGCGATGTTGGGTTTCTGTCATTCTCAGCTGAAATAAAATGTACATAAAAACCCTTACTTTACAACTCTCTCTTTCTCTTTCTTCCGAGGCAATGTGAGAGAGGAAAAAGAGAGAGAGAGAAACAACCGCCATATGATGGTGGCTTCGATTTCTTCAGAGCAGAGCCAAACGAGACCCACATTGTTGCCCTCGTCCTCCGACAAGCCCAGCTCCAATGGAGTCTCACTCACTCCCTCCTCCAAGAAGCCCCGAGGCCGACAAGTCTCTTCAAGGTACATGTCTCCTTCCCCTTCGCCTTCCTCCGCCGCCGCGTCTTCCCCGGCGCCGACCACCTCTTCCCGCCGATTCCCTTCCCCGCTCCTCTCTCGCTCCACGAATTCCCCTTCTCCCTCCTCCGCCACGCCCTTCCCGGCCAAGCGCGCCGTCTCCGCGGATCGCCGCCGCCCCGCGCCGGGGAACGGAGCCGCCGAGGTCTCCGCCGCCGCGAAGCTCCTCGTCAAGTCCACGAGGAGCCTCTCGGTGTCGTTCCAGGGCGAGTCTTACTCTCTCCCGGTGAGCAAGACCAAGCCGCCGCCTTCCTCCCCCGCCGGCCCTCGGAAGCCCACTCCCGAGAGAAGGAGAGCCACTCCGCCTCGCACCTCCGCCGCCGCCGACCACTCCCACTCCCACTCGGAGAACTCCAAACCCTCGGCCGAGAACCCCAACCGATGGCCAGCCCGGGCCCGCCTCTCCCTCACCCGAAGCGTCGATTTCGGCGCCGCCGCTGACTCCCGGAGGCTCGCCCCCCTCGGATCTGGCTCCTCCTCACGCACCATAATGGAAGATCCGAGACGGGTCTCCTTCGACGGCAGGCTCAGCTTGGATTTGGGGACCGCAGAGCGCTCCGTCGATATCTCCGACACCGACAGCGTGTCCTCCGGCAGCACCGGCGGCGGCGGGGCAGTCTCGTCCTCGTCAGCATCGTCCCGAGTGAGAGCCGGGACGCCACGCGGGCTCGTGGTTTCAGCCAAATTCTGGCAGGAGACCAATAGCCGGCTTAGGAGGCTTCAGGATCCGGGCTCCCCGAACTCCACCAGCCCCGTCGCCGGTGCAAGGACTCCCGGGAAATACTCGCCGAGGACGAACGCGATGGGGTCTTCGCCGAGGCCCGCGTCGCCGGGGAAGCTCTGGAGCTCTTCGGCCTCGACTCCGGTGAGAGGGAGCGTGAGCCCGTGCCGGCCGAGGAGTGCGACTCCGTCGATTCTGAGCTTCGCGGTGGACGTGGTGCGCAGAGGGAAGATGGGAGAGGATCGGATCGTGGAAGCCCATATGCTGAGGCTGCTCTACAATCGGTATCTCCAATGGAGGTTCGCCAACGCCAGAGCCGATTCCGCCTCCATGCTCCACAAGCTCAACGCCGAGGTAAATCTTCTTTGATACATTCTGGTAATGCGTAATCTTGGTTTGTTTGGTCCAATTGTGTGATTGATTGAGATTCCTTTGTGTTTGGCGTTCGTACGCAGAGAAATTTGTGGAACGCGTGGGTGACGATCTCGGAGCTCAGGCACTCGGTCACGCTCAAAAGGATCAAGTTGCTTTTGCTGAGGCAGAAGTTGAAGCTCACTTCTATCATCAAGGCACAAGTATGATTGATTCCACTCCCTTACTACGATTCGTACATATAATTGATCGAGATCTTGATGAGTTTCTTCTTCCTCGTACGTAACCTCTGAAGGAAGACATGTTTACTCTAGTGTGATTGCGTGTGTGTGTGTGTGTATTGATGGTGTTTTGGTAAACACAGATAACTTATTTGGAAGATTGGGGTGTTATAGATAGAGAGCACTCGAATTCCCTGCTCGGAGCGACTGAAGCCTTGAAAGCCAGCACTCTCCGCCTCCCCGTTGGTGGAAAAACAGTTGTATGATTAATATTCCTTTTCAGTACCCAAACCATAATCAGATTACGAAACTCGAGTTTAATAATCATCAACTTCATTCATACCAGGCTGACATTCAAAAATTGAAAGATGCTGTGGGTTCTGCCGTGGACGTGATGCAGGCGATGGGAACATCCATTTGCTCTCTCACTCTCAAGGTAATCATTTCCGTCTTTGTCCCTTTTTCCTTTTTTTTTTTACCTTGTGCAAGTCGACGATGTTGCTTTAGCTATTGTGTTGCCATAGTTTTGTACACGATCCGGATGTAATTCTAGATCCACAAAGGGTGCAACGAGGAATGGACGAGAAAAAAACTAGGATGAGATTTAGTCTTCGTGCCACCTTTAGGAACGAAAGTTGAATAAACCCTTAACGGAAAAAGAGGAGAGAATAAACCCATATGGACGAAGCTGGCAAGCTGGATCTTGTTGGTTAATATCCTAAGCTGTCGAATAAACTCTTTTAAACGTGCTTTTTTTTTTCATTAATATCATCGATGAACTTGGAAATGAAACATGCAAGTATTGTTAATGGATTTAGGCGGAGGACATGAACACCCTGGTTGCCGAGCTTTTGAAGGTGACCGTGAAAGAACGGGTTTTGCTCGAACAGAGCAAAGACTTCTTATCCAAGTTAGCAGCCATGCAGGTACTTGAAAAAGACCTAACCTTGTTTTTGTCTTTGCTTTATCTACTTTTCCCTAGTTTTTAAGCTCATCGATTTTCCATGCTGAACAAACAAACAGGTAAAAGATTGTAGCTTGAGAACCCATATAATTCAATTTAATCGCGTACCAACTACGGGAAGCCTGACAACACGTGTGTAGAATCACTGATCTTGCTCTGACTACTCACTCGAAATAATGCTAACCCTTACACCCGAAAAAGAAAAAGAAAAAAAAATCATTTCTTTTACCGACCATGACCACGACTACAATATAATCTCGGAATCAAGTCCGTTAGCTTGTTTTGGATTCTCGGCATTTGGGTAATATTTTTTTCGTAACCTATTGCGGCGGTCTTCTATTTCATGTAATTGAATCTGAAGAAGAAAAAAGGAAGAAAGAAAGAAAGAAAAAAGAGACTTAGTTGTACCAAGTAAGGTAGTAGTACCCTTTTCCTTGAGGTGAAACGAAAATGTATATGTATATATGTAATTGACAGACTCTTAATCTTGTAGTTTGTGTTGAAATTGTTCTTTTTTTTTTGGGTCTTTTTTTTTTTTTTTTTTTTTTGCAACGCCATGTTTGTTTGGTTTTGTGAATGTGAAAAGCTCAATTGATAAGACAGACCAAAAACCAAACCAAATCTAGAGCATATTGTACGGAACAAGTTAATCAAAGATTTGCAAGAAAAATGTTTTGCGGTGTGAATCTTTATGTGCATCTATGAATATCAGTTACGCGAAACAGTTGTCCAATTGAAGAACAATAATTAACTCATGACCAGCTTTTAAAAAAAAAACTGGCAATGTGGTTCGACTTGGACCGATGAAACTTGGAGCGAATAATAATTCTCTGAAATTTATAAAACAAAAGACAAATTATGACCAGCAATGGGTGTAAACAATAGACAAGTAGCTATTTTCAGGAGGAAATAAATTAGCATGAAAACATTTCTTTGAATACTTAAATGGCCAAGGAAATAAAAAAATTATGGTGAAAGAATATACGAGTTATCAGAATTATCGTCGATACACCGTTTTGAATGTTGGCCATGTCAAATTCAGTGGATTTGTTCTTAAATTATCATTAAACCATTATTTATTTATTTTCCCCTTTAATGCTGCCAGAAATTGTTCTCTCTCTCTCTCTGCCCCTATAATCAAGATTTTGTTTATGACATTTGCAAAATCATCAAGGAAATCATCTAGTTTCTTTATTGTCATAAATATAGTTTGTTGGATGGTTTCTCATATTAATAGTTGGCCTTTTTCTATAAAGCCATATTATTCGACGTTATTGTTAACGTGAAAGGGTGTGACAAATGGTTTATTGATTCATTTATCTACTTATTTTAAAAACATCAAGTTGGTGCATTTTTTTCTTCTTCTTCTTCTGGTTATAGAACTTTTCAAATCTAGTGCTCATTTCAGAAGCTAGAGTTTTGAGTCTTGTCTAGAAAGAATACTTAAGCTTTATAATCACTTTGGCCAATCCACTTTGCAAATTAATCAATTTTTGATTATCTTTAGTGACAAGCCAAAATAACTTCAAAAATATTAATATAATCTTATTATTCACATGTATAACTGTTATGATTGGAATTTTATAACATTGAATAGCCACAAATCACCGAACAAGATATAGTTCGAAGTGTAATACGTGAAGAACAAGCAGGAATATAAGCTAAGCTTCGAACACCAACCAACAGAATAAAAAATAATGGAGAAGCTCTCGGTATAACAAAAGACTAGTCGAACTAAAGCTTACACTGACCATGTAAGCAATAATAACCGTCTAAATAACTCCGGAACGGTTATTTAGGCGGTTATGTCACACAATAAGAGCAGTTATAAATTACAACCGCTCGGGACGTAGATCTGATTAACCCACGTTCACACTTGAACCCCATCTATAAAAAGCACAAGTCCTCAACGGAAAGAGGGTGGACACTCATTTCGTAAACCACACCTACGTTGCACAACTTTCCATTGTTATTTTCATCTTTAGGCCGGATCCCTTTGTAACAGTTGCTTCTTATATTGAGATTCATCTAATATAAAAACAATCCGATTCTTACATTTAACATCGTATTAAGCTTAATCGATCTTTGCTGTGTGATCATCGAGACAATTGTTATATCTATTTTTTGACATCAATAATAACAATTCATGATATCAATTTCAAAATCAAACATCATACAATTTTCTTTAGAATTTTTGCAGGGTCTAGGCCCTGACCATTAAACTAGCCCCTATTGTCTATCCTTATTTTTCATGTACTTATAATGCAACCTTTTTATTTTTATTATATATATATATATATATATATATATATATATATATATAGTATATAAAGTAATCGAAAAAAACCTCCAACCTACAAATTTATTATATGAGAAAAGAAGGAGGTGATTTCGTTAAGAGTATTATGGACATTTTGATCAATAATTAGCAAAAAATTGACGAAATTGAAAATTTGTAATGTATGTTAATACATATATATTTTTAAGGTATAGTTAAGAAGTACGCATTCAACTGAACGAATAAACGTCATAAAGATGAAGACAAATAGTGTTGAGGGGAGCATGTGCACCCCGAAATTTATATATAAAAAATTACACAGACTGTGTACATTTTAAAACTTTCCTTTTGTTATTTTTTAAATTTGCTTCCCCTCAATAGATTTATACCTAACATATAAGATGAATATGATATATTTCCTGTTGTTTTTTGCTAGCTTATGATCAATACATAGGTTAGAAAGAATTCTTAGGTTTTGAAATGCTTGGTCTCATACTCTCATTATGATATTTTACAAAAAACTCTCGTTTAGCCTTCACGCATATTAAAAATGAATATGAGATTTCGACACCACTAGGAGAATTTTCAAAAAATATTTTTTTTTTTTTTTTTCGAATTCTTATAAAAATCTAAAAAAGATAGATATAAGAGTGTTTAGTGACAAACATCACCGTGACTTAGTGACATGTTTGTCACTAAACACTCATATATCTATTTTTTTTATAGATTTTTGTAGGAATTCGGAAAAATTATTAAAAACACTCCTACTCTTGATAATTGCTATTTTATTTTTCCTTTGACAGAAACTCATTCAATGGATTATCATGGATAAGCTACTGAATAAGGGGAACATGAGACCTAGATGTAGAAATGATCAGAACTACCTGATTCCCAGACTATCTACCATTTAATTCATTATTTTTTACTGTTTCATTTAAAATAACGAAATAATCATCTAAAATTTTTAAAAAAATATTTATAAAATGTTATTCAGAAATTAAAATCGAAAAATTAATTATTTTGTAAAATTTCTCCAACTTAGATTGGGTCTAAACCAATACCGGGCAAAGCAATTTCCCAGCCTGGTACATTAAAAAGGGAAATTTCGTAATAGTGATTTCCTAAACCGTAAGTACCAAAAAAAAAAAAAAAATTGAAATTATAAATAGTAAAAACCGTAAACAAGAAAAATTGCAATAACGAAATATTTTCCAAATAAAATGAGATATTCTAAAAATAAGAATGAGAACTAAAATATTCTTAAATACATTTATATAATTATACTCATTTGAAAATAACTGATTAGCAAAATATATAATCATAAATTTTCAGTAAAATAGTCAAAATTATGTTCTCAATTTTTTTTTTACATTGCCATTAAATTTTTGAAACTATCCACTTTCAAAAAATTTAATCATATAAGATCATAAAATTGATAATAAAAAAAAAACTGACTTATACATTTTGACTTTTTACTAATTTGAGACAAATCTAAGTCTATTTTGCAGGAATTCGTTGTTATTGTTGAGGATTGAGATTTGCAAAATAGACCTAGATTTGTCCAGACGGACCTCTAGGTCAAATTTTCACTTTATTCCACATTTTCGAGTTCTAGACGGACCTTTACTCAAAAAGATTTCATGTACAACTACGAAGGCAAGAAGTTCTATGGACGACCAAAAACTTTCATGTTAAGTGTGTGCTCTTAATTTAGACACACGTTTTGGGTGACCACTTTCTTCATGGAAACTCCAGTAATAATTTCGAGGACACAACGCAGTGTCTCTTTCTTTTTCCGGCCGTGTTTGTAGTGCACAAAATCTTCATGGGAGTCGATAAAACAATGTTTGGACATATGATATTAATCAATATAGACCACCATAAACAATTTTATATGCACCGTTTAGATATTAACAACTATTAATTAACATTGTCTCTTGGAATAGGAGGAGTATGTTCTAATTAGAATATACTCTTTTATTGCTTTTATTTATTTATTTATTGTTTTTTGATTAATTTATTTGTTTATAATTAGTAATGATGAACTAATAAAGATATTTTGTCCTTTAAAACTCACTAATAAAAGAAAAATAATATTCATTTGAGCGCTGATGAACATTAGTGCTCTTATAAAAGCATGGCTGTTTGTACATTAATGAAATTTTAGCTATAGATTTTGTTAAACTTATGTTTCAATTCGGGCAATTAGATAGAGCGCCAAATTTTAAACCTTGACAGCTTCATCATAAAACTATAATATTTAGAATTTTTAATACAAAAATTAATTTCAGTAATTAAATCCATAAACTTTAATTTTTTTTTATTCCATCGACACATTGTTCTAATCGTCCCCTAAATTTTGAATCTTTAATATATTGGAACCTATAAGCATCAAGTTTGTTTTATGTTAAGTTAGGTACGTCATTTGTGAAAATTTAACTTTCACTTTTTGTTTTCAATTTTTTCCACTCAAAAACTGTTTTTGAGATGAATACCAAACATGACAAGTGCAAGGATAAAATTAGAAAACTCAGGTCTTGTTTGGTACTCCTTTCAAAAAGTGTTTTTAACTTTTTGAGTTAAAAAAATAGGAAAGAAAAAATGAGAGTGGTGTTTGTTTTTGTTTTCCGGAAAATTTTTTTAAAAAATTTTGAAATTGTTTTGTAAAAAAGTAAAGAAAACTGAAAACAAATAAAATGTGTTTTGTAAAAAATAGGAAAGAAAAAGTGAGAGTGGTGTTTGTTTTTGTTTTCCGGAAAATTTTTTTAAAAAATTTTGAAGTTGTTTTGTAAAAAAGTAAAAAAACTGAAAACAAATAAAATGTGTTTTTGGAAAAAAAATTTCTTCTCTTCTCTCCTCCTTCTCCTCATCTTCTCTTTTCATTTTTTTTCAAAAACAAAAATGAAAACTGTACCAAACACTTTTTTTTTTTTTTTTTTTTTTCAGTTTTTTCAATTTCTCAAAAACAAAAATGAAAACTGTACCAAACAGCTTTTTGGAAACAAGTGCAAAATAATTTTTCAGTACAACTACAAAAATTAAAAAATAGAAAACAAAAACTTAAAAAAAAAATTCAGGACTGAATAAGAAAAATTAAAAGTTAAATGATGGAACCGTAAATACTCCATTATTAAAAAACAAACTTAGAAAATCAAAATTAGTAGGTTGAATTTCATGTGTAAGAACTATTTGTGCAAACTTAGTTACTAAAAATACGAAAATAATTTTTGTTTTACATAACTAATTTTTTGCTGTTAATGTTATATCCACAGTTATTCAGTAATCCTGTATGCATTACATACAGATATTGTCTGTTCTGAAAAGAAAATCTGACTAATAATAGCAGCATGTTGAATAATTACAATCTTTGTCCCTGTTTGAGATCTAGTATATATGTCGACTAAGATATATCTAGTCAGAGACCAGACAACACACGTTAGTGTTCCGATACATGCGGATATGTGAGGTCCAAAAGTAGTCCTTTACTTTCTACAAATTTGAAACCCCACTTCACTATATATTCCCTTCTTCTTCTTCATCTTCATCTTCTTTCTACGCCTTTGGGGCTTCAGATTTCTTTGTCCATGTGATATTCTGCAATATGAACAAAGATCTTATATCAATCTAATCCTTTAACACTGAATTTTAAAGTATTTTTAGCCATCCTTTCTAAGAGGGAATACAAATTAAGACAAGTTGTCGTATTTTTGTTTTTATCTATTTCCTGTTTTTGTGGAGTAGTACGTGCTGAGGTCAACCAACTTAGTTGGCTCTCCAACTCCTCAGAAGTCCTATATATCTATGTGTGTCTCTTTTTTTTTCATTATTATTTTATTTATTTTTTAAAGTGTCCATTTGCTCAAATGTATTTAAATAATTTCCCTTTCTAAGCTCCATTTGCTTAATCTTCCTTGGAGTTGGAACTTGGAAGTGCTCCTTAATATATTATTAAAGTTAGGATTATAGGATTCAACTATATTGACTTGGGAACTCTGATGATAATATTAAAATTATACTTGTCACCGCCTGATTTTGATTTCAACATTAGGACTTATATATTGTTTAATTTGTGTCAATTCAGCTTAAATAAAATTAATCGGAATTGGAAGTGCTCCATAACATCTAATGCCGTTGTTTACTGCTGCTAGTAAAAAAAAAAAATCAAGTATATTGAAGAAGGCAAGTTAAAGCATAGAGTCAAAATTGGACACAAACTAGTTGATGTTGGGATGTTGCAAAATATGTAGGAACCGAATCAAAATATTCCGTTGTATATATTGAAGAACAATAGTATCGTAAATTTTGAAGGGAAAATTTATGATTAACCGCTCTTGGCAAACACATAGATAATGTTGCATGCTCAAGATTGTTCTAATGATCAACATTACTCAGCAAAGTATTCTAACCAAAATATCCACTCACAAAAAAAAAAAAATGTCCGGGCTGATTAAGACTCTTAAAATTATAGTCTAAGAATTTAAATATTAAATAAATAGTTTAATTCATGCCTATGTTTCAAATGTATAATGCATGTGTTTTGTTTTAGCTTAGACTATTTTTTTTATAAAAAAAATTAGATAGTTGATCTAAAATTTTATCATAAAATATTTAAATAATTATATGTCTAAATGAATATTCATAGTGCTAGTGCCACGAGTTCAACTTTGATAATTTTTGTTACGTATTTTATTTTGTTTGCCAACATATATAATCGATTTATAAGACTAAACTTATTCTTATTATCTATACTACAATATAATCAGAAGATGGATGTGGTATAACTGTTGGAATACATATTTTTCAATGGTATGGGACCATTTTGGTTTAATGAGATGCGGCGACACAACCACAGAAATATGAAAAAATATAAAAAGGAAAAAAGAAAATAAAGCTATGGTAATTGTATATATATATATAATGTTACGTATGAGACTAAGACCTAACTATCCCACTAGAGAGGAAGGATTTTCTACATGATTTTAGTAACTTGAGATTTTATAATGCTTGAGTAAGAACCACACGCAATCTAGACCTAAATTTGTACATAACATTGTTTGTTTGTATTAGGGGTGTTTATGAGAACCGACAAACCAAACAACCCGATCACCCAAACCAAACCGCACTCTTTTTTAATCCGCCTCATTACAATTCTAAAAAATTTGACCCGCAAGTGTTTCGGGTTGGTTTGGTTTTTGATCGTCATGAGATTGGGTTGAACCAAACTAACCCGATCTCGTTAATATAAAAACATATTTCTCTAAAAAAATGAAAAATGTTATCAAGGTAAAAAAAAAAAATACACCATATGCTTTATGGTTTTAAAATAAGAATATAAATGCATTTTAAAATTAATTAATTATTTTGTAGGTGTATCTTTATGCTAATGAAAGTTGAAAAATATATAATATAAGTAGACTCAATATGATCATAAAAACTTACTTATATTAGTTTCAACAACTCATTTTTTTTTTTTTACTTTACAGATTTTTCATGAGATCTAGATTTTTATGGAGTATGAAATTTGAGATGAAACATAATTTATTTATTCTTAGTATTTGCATGGTTTTTTTTTTTTTTTTTAAGTTGATTCAACGATTCTATTTTGTACCTTTATTGTGACAAATTAACTCGAACAACCCGACTTAAACCACCCCAAATAAATCAAACCAAACCAACCCGATTAATATCGGTTCGGGTTGGTTTGGTTTCAGTACCATAAACGGTTTGGGTTGGGTTATAAAAATGTCAAACCGAAGATTTCGGATCGGGTTCATGAAATGTACAAACCCGAATAACCCAACCCGATGTACAGGCCTAGTTTGTATCTAAGCATCTTCACATGCTTTGCAAGTGTATTTTATTGCTACATGTTACTTCTGAAAAAAGAAAAGAAAAACTCAACAAATATATAATTAATATATATATATATATATATATATATATATATATATATATATATATATATATATATGGTTAGAGAAATTTTTTTTCTAGACCCGAAAGTTATGGAAATATCTCTATTAGACCCGTTATTTAAAAAATATCCAAAATTGGACTTTTATACCAATTTTGGACGAAAATACCCTCAATTCAAAATAAACCCTTTCTCCATCTCTTTCCATCTCTTTCATTCTCACTCTCTCACTTGCTCTCCACACCTAACCACACCAAATCCGACGTGAGCCCTTTCCGACGCCCAACCACACCAAATCCGACGAGTTCCGACGCCCACCACACCAAATCCGACGCCCACCACCATAAATCCGACCTCCATCAAGCTCTCAAACTTCCATAGCCTTCCATACCTCAAAATGACAAAAAAGGTTAGTTTTTTAATGGTTATTAGTTATTTGAGGTTGATTTGAATGAGATTTGGAGGTGAATTTTTTTTTTTTTAAATCTGGGAATTTCGGATGAAGACCATCGGATTCGGTCGGGATCCGACGAGATCCGACGGGATCGGACGGTCTTCAAAGGACGGGATCCGACCTCCCGAAGGTGTTTTTTATTTTAATTTATTTCAGATTTTAGTTGTGTTTTTAAGTAAAGAAAATTAATTACGTTATAAAGAATGAATGAATGATATTTGTTTTTTTTTTTATATAATTTATTAGTTGGTTTTTTTAAATTATTTGTTATATATTACGTGATTAATGTTGTTTTCTTTTTATAATTTATTAGTGGATTTTTTAAAATTATTTGTTATACATTATGTGATTAATCTTGTTATAATTCGTGTTTTAGGACAAATTGACGTTACTATGTGGGAGTAATTTTCCGGGTCGAATCACATATAGTAGTTCGGGAATCTTGAAGATTGTGAAAGAAAAATTCACCGCTCTTGATCTACTTCAAAGGATTGCAGAGACTCCGTTCGCTCAATTCTTCGAGGCGACGACGCTAAATTTCTCTTCAGTACTCTTACATTCTCTTCTTCGAAAGATGGAGTCACGAAAAGGGGTGAGATTCATTTCGCAATCGGAAATAAACGCGTGAGATTCGGAAGACTCGAATACGCGTTGATCACCGGATTTAGTATGGAAGACGGTCCGACGGCGGAGGAGCAGAACGAGCGAATGAGTGATAGGCTCGTGACCGATCACTTGAATGGCGTGCGAAACGCCAAGTTCGAGGTCTTGACGAACGCGTTCAAGACATGTCAAGATTCGGAGGACGGGAAAAGCTCGGATTGTGCGTGTTTTTCATTGGGTATCTCCTCGGAGTAGAACACAACAGAGTCATCAACAACAAGTATCTCTACATGGTTGAGGACTTGCCGTTCTTCTATTCTCTGCCATGGGGGAACATCACGTGGGCAGAGACTTTCTCCGCCCTCTCTGTGGACATGAACCACTACTGTGTAAAACAAAAGGACAAATCCGCCAACGAGAACGTTCTTCAGAAGGAGGCGAAGTATTCCTTCCGGGGAATTTGCACGCCATGCAATATTGGGCGTTCGAGGCTATTCCGGAGATTTGTCAGCAGTTCGGGAACAATGTCGGTGTCCGAGTACCGAGGATGCTTTTGTTGGAATCGATCTAGGGTTTAAGAAAAAGATTAAACGCTTCGCAAAGCGGCGGAATTTTAAAAATTTTCTTTTTAAGTAAAACTAGTTTTTACTAACCTAGACAAGAGCATATGCATGTAAATAAAAACTAATATGAGCTTTAAAAGTTACTAACCTTTTTGATGCTTGAACGTTGATGAGCCTTTGGAAGGTTGGCAACGTTCGTCTCCCCTCGCAGCACGTCTCTCTTTTCTTTCCTCGGGAACTCGAGCAACCACGATAGTTTCTATCACTAAATCACTCGAAAAGAAGGAATTAGTGAGTGGGCACTTTTAAACACTACGACTTGAGAACGAGTCTCGAAGTCGCAGAGCTAAACACTAGGTCGAGTGAGGACCTAGGTGCCAAGACAAGAAATAATCGAAAATAAACTAGAGAGAGAGAGAGGAAGGGGCGGCCAAGTCTAGAGAGAGAAGCTCTCAATCTCTAAAACTTTGGATGAATGAATTGTGAGGAAATGGGGCTCCTATTTATAGGAGAGGTCTCACCTTCAATAAGGTAGTTTCCTCTTCTATAGAATATCACATATTCATGAGCAAAAATCCTTTATTTCCCATTCCATGTTGGGCGCCCAAGGCTGCCTCCTAGAGGCTAGGATTTGTTTCCTTTTTTGTTCCTTGGCTTTCCCTTTTCTCACTTGGCCGAATTTCCTACAAGCATGTGTGGGAAATTTGTTTCCTCTTTTTCTTTTGGCAAGTATCTAAATACATTTATGCACAAAATAAACTCTCTTGGTTGGGTATGTTGGGCGCCCAAGGCCTTCTAGAAAAGGCTTCTAGAAGCTTTTCCATTTGTTCATGACAACATGAAAAAGGCCCAATAAGAATTTTCAATAAAATTCTTATGAAATGAAATTAATTCACAAGGCCCAATGATCAAGTCATGGCCGAGTGAAACATGTCATAAAATGACCTTGTCAAAAAATTTATTGACATTCATTTCATCCTTTGTCTCAAAAGACAAAAATACCCTTTTAACTATTTTCGTTCTTGTTTTGACTTAGCTTCCAGTTTAACTATTCCTATCGATGTGATTCGTGACAGTGACCTCATGGACCCAAATGAACAAAGCTTGAGCTAAACACTTGGACTCAAAAGTTCACAAACCTTTTCCAAGTTTAGCTTAATGCCAACTGACTCCACTAAAGAGCTGACACTGAAAATCTCTCGGTTCAAATGAATTTATTTTCTACTCAAGAATTCGACCTAATTATGATGAGCGGATCCACTGAATATTATCTATGTTTACCCTTCATGAATGTCATCAGCTAGTCGGGATTTACTAAATTACCATTTTACCCTTCTAGCTGTTATTTCCTCAACTCCTTTGTCGCTTGTGAATAAGTTAGAAACAATGTATTGACGAGGAGCTAACAAGTCACATTGTTTCATCCAAAAGAGTCAGGACTCAATTTGGACACTGGCCAGTTCATTTATTCACACTCCAAGGAACAAAGCATGAGGTGACATACATTGCATTTCAGCAATCTTGTACATGAATTCCATATCTATGAGAACTTCACAAAGTTACTCATGACAGACTCACAACTTAGTACTTCACCAATAGGCCTTGTTCGGAATCACATAGCGAGTCCGAACTTCGACTTTCTCAAATGAGAATACTAAGGTGTGAAATGGCATGTCTCATTTCAGGATTAAGGTAAGCATGATGCAATTCATACATAGTGACTTCGAGACATAAGAGGTTAAATGGTTTGTTCTTATCTTGTCTCTAGAAGTGCACTGGTCAATTCAGTACCTTCGGAAGATACCTAGAAGAACTATAGAGTTCCTAACTCTCAATGCCTCATAACCAGACATCATAGATTCTTCTAACAATCATACTGAGGTCAATAGTCCTTTGACCCTAAGATTGCGAATATATCGTTTTAAGCAAACTACGAAGAGTTTGTTCATGCAAATCTACATTTGTCTCTTCGTAAGTTGTTAAGTTTGTTTATGGACTAAAAGACTATGGTTTTATCATAAAGCTTCAGACAAGGGAGATTGAATGAACGTTTCAACTTTATTAATGAATGAATAGGCAATTACAAGCAAGAGTCTTCGTAAGACTATATGACATCGAGTGTACATAAATAGACACTACTACTCTTCTTGTGGGCACCATTGACAACAAACTCCCACTTGACTCAAAGAAGATGTGAGTAGTCCTACATGCCTAATCCCTTTCGCAGTTGGTCGAAGACCATGTTCGCTAGGGCCTTGGTGAATGGATCTTCCAGAGATCTACTTCACTCCACGTCTCCGCGTTGCGCGATCTCTCGAATCAAATGGTATTTCCTCTCAATATGTTTAGAGCGCTTATGGCTTCTAGGTTCCTTTGAGTTAGCGACAGCCCCACTATTATCACAATAAAGGGTCATGGGCTCGTCGACGTTTGGAACAACTTCCAAATACTTAAGGAATTTCTTAAGCCATACAGCCTCTTTGGATGCTTCACAAGCAGCCACATATTCTGCCTCCATTGTGGAGTCAGCAATGCAAGATTGCTTAATACTCCTCCACACGACAGCTCCACCATTAAGGATGAACACAGATCCCGAAGTGGATTTCCTGGAATCCTTATCCGCTTGAAAATCGGAGTCGGTGTATCCCGTCATAGTCAGGTCAGTACCTGAGTATGTAAGCATCAAGTTCCTAGTTCTTCGAAGATACTTAAGAACATGCTTAACAGCAATCCAGTGCTCGGGTCCAGGGTTGGATTGGAAACGACTAACTACGCCAACGGCGAAACATATATCAGGTCGGGTGCAAAGCATAGCATACATGAGGCTTCCTACGGCAGAGGCGTAAGGAATTTTCCTCATGTCTTCAATCTCTTGTGCAGTCTTGGGAGACTGGTCCTTAGAGAGTGAAACTCCATGCCTAAAGGGTGTTTGACCCCTCTTGCAGTCTTGCATCGAGAAGCGATCCATCACCTTATCAATATAAGATGCTTGAGAGAGCGACAGGGTCCGGTTTTTCCTATCTCGAAAGATTTGGATTCCCAGAATGTACGCGGCTTCTCCTAGATCCTTCATATCGAATTGCTTTGCTAGCCAGACCTTAACCTCAGATAACTTACCCACGTCATTACCAATGAGTAGTATATCATCGACATATAGTACCAGAAACACAACTCTGCCTTCGTGTATTAACTTGTAAACACGAGGCTCATCTATTGACTGTTCAAAGCCGAAGCTCTTTACAGTTTCATCGAATCTAATATTCCATGACCTAGATGCTTGCTTTAGTCCATAAATGGATTTAAGCAACTCACAAACCTTGGTCTCTTGACCTTTATCCACGAAACCGTCTGGTTGAGCCATGTAAATGCGCTCGTCAAGATTGCCATTCAGAAAAGCTGTCTTGACATCCATTTGCCAGATCTCATAGTCGAGAGCTGCAGCTATGGATAGGAGTATGCGGATGGATTTAAGCATTGCGACTGGCGAGAAGGTTTCTTCATAGTCAATCCCTTCTTGTTGGGTATAACCCTTTGCCACAAGTCGTGCTTTGAACGTCTCAACGTTCCCATCAGGACCCCTTTTCTTCTTGTATATCCACTTACACCCTACGGGTTTAATCCCTTCAGGAAGGTCTACAAGTTTCCAGACTTTGTTGACATACATCGAGTGCATCTCAACTTTCATGGCGTCAAGCCAAAGGTTTGATTCAGAACAAGCCATTGCTTGGCTATAGGAAACAGGATCATCCATGTCAGAGACGGCTACAAGAGAGTCTCCATAAGACATGTACCTGTCAGGCTTTTGAGTAGCCCTCCCACTACGTCGAAGTACTACTTGACGAGATTCTGATGAGTTAGGTTGTGTTTCAGTTGGGGTAAGAACAGTTCTTACAGATGAGGTAGAAGCTTCCTCACCCAACTTTTCTTCAAGCACAATTTTGCTTCTAGGTTTCGCATCCTTCATAAAGTCCTCCTCAAGGAAACGAGCATTCGTGCTAACGAAAGTCTTATCGTCCTCGGGACTATAGAAAGTAAAACCTTTGGTTTCCTTCGGATATCCTACAAACAGGCACAATTCTGACCTACTAGCCAACTTGCTAGTCTTTTGCCTCAGCACGTGTGCAGGGCAACCCCAAATTCG
The DNA here is from genome assembly GCF_054948205.1 of Urtica dioica subsp. dioica. Lineage (NCBI taxonomy): Eukaryota > Viridiplantae > Streptophyta > Magnoliopsida > Rosales > Urticaceae > Urtica > Urtica dioica. Next base: position 30,384,402 of record NC_142763.1, on the reverse strand, counting down.
GATGCGGCCAAGATTCACTTTACGGCCAGTCCATCGTTCATAAGGAGTACCAGGAACCGTTTTGGACGGAACTTGGTTCAGAATGTAGGCGGCTGTTTCGAGGGCATATCCCCAAAAGGAAAGCGGGAGTGATGAGTAACTCATCATTGATCTAACCATCTCCATAAGAGTTCGGTTTCTTCTCTCTGACACTCCGTTTTGTTGAGGTGTGCCAGGTGCGGTAAGCTGAGAAGCGATACCTTCTTCTTTAAGAAAGTCATCGAACTCTCCAGACATATACTCACCACCTCGATCAGATCGAAGGGTTTTGATCACTTTGCCAGTTTGCTTTTCCACTAAAGCCCTAAAGACCTTAAATACGTTAAAGGTCTCGGATTTGTGTTTAAGCAAATAGACAAACCCATATCTTGAGTAATCATCAGTGAAGGTAACGAAGTATTTGTATCCTCCACGTGCCTGTTGGTTGAGCGGACCACATACATCAGAATGTATTAGTTCCAGCAACTCTGTGGCTCTTCGACCCTTATCGGAGAAAAGGTCGCTTAGTCATTTTTCCTTCTATACAGGATTCACAAGTAGGCAGTGAGCCTATTGCAGAGGCTTGGAGTGGACCATCCCTCACAAGTCTCTTAATCCTATCTAGACTGATATGACCAAGTCTTAAGTGCCAGAGGTATGTTGATTTTGTTAGATCGGAGGATTGAGAAAGTTTGATCCTCTTTGGCTCCCTAATTAGATCGTTATCTATTTCGGTGTCTAAAAAAGAAGGTTGAGTGGGATAGATGTAGAAAAGAGCATTCTTCATACATGCATCAGTGACAAAAGAATTATCAGGAAACGAAATACGAATTCCATTCTTAATGAACTTTAAACAATAATCTTGCTCAAGAAGACGAGCAACGGATATTAAGTTCTTACCAAAGGTAGGAACAAAATAAACATTATTCAAGTTTATAGTACGGTCTTCAAAAGACAATGTCACGGATCCCACAGCCTTCGCAGACACCAGGCTCCCATCACCCCATTTGAAACAGAACTCGCCTTCCTCTAAGCTTTTGGTTTTCTTGAAACCATTCAAGGAACAACAAATATGGTTAGTAGCAGCGGAGTCAAGAATCCACGTTGATACATTATCAGCTACTAAGCATGCTTCGGTAACTAGTACAATACTATGTTCCTTTGCTTTGAGATAGGCGGGACAGTTCTCTTTATCGGCCTTGTGAGGTCTCTTCTTAGTTCCAGAGGCGGAGGCCTTTTGCTCAGTAGCATATGCCTCTCCTTGATTCCTCTTTCTCTTATTGAGACCTACAGCAGTGTGAAGCTCCTTTATAAGCTCGGTAACAGTGTACTTTAGCTTTGTAATGGAGTAGTTCAGCATGAAGGTATCAAGAGACTCGGGGAGAGTTTCTAAGATCATATCTATGATGTTCTTCCCATTAATCTCAGATCCTAGGATTTCCATTTCATTTAGGTAACTAATGATCAGCATCATATGGTCCCTAACAGGAGTCCTAGCCTTCATGCGACAGTTCATAAACTGTCGGACTGCTTTTTGCCTTGCTTGACGCCTTTGCCCTCCAAAACTCTCAAGGAGATTGTAGAGCATGTCACCGGCAGTCTCGATGTCACGATGTTGCTTGTTCAGCATATTGTTCATAGATGCTAAGATATAGCACCTCACAATCTCATCGGATCGAAGCCAGGCTGCTAAGGCGTCATTGTCCTCTTGAGTTGAATCATCATTCGTCAGAGGAGGACACGGGGTGGTGAGTACCCATTTGTGCTTGTTAACGGTAGGTATTATGTCGAGGTTATGTTTCGAATCTATGTAGTTTTCGTTTTCGAGTTGGTTCGAGGAAAGAAAGATAGAGAGAGGGTTGAGAGACATATTGCCTATAACAGTTGAAACAAGTTTATGATTAGTCTTTGGTTTAGGATTTAAGTTTCATTGAGACTTTTGTAAAATCCAAAGGTGTTATGAACGAAATGACACTTTACTCCTTCGAGGGAAGGCCGCAACGAGTCTCCTTTCATAAGTAAATGACTCATCATTAATGCATAGCCAAGATGTCAATACATCAATTTTGACTAGCCACCTTGTAAATTGGTTTGATCACTCACATCCTTTCGCAGGGCCTCGAGGGAGGATTACTAGGGATTGAGTCTAAGTGTGTAACCAACCACTTAGTCCAAAAGATTGACTTTGAAAAACAATCCGCCGAGGGGAGGTCTTGTCATCATCGTCTCACTCTCGAACGTAGCTCATTGAGCAATGATCAGAGCAAAGCGCCCTTGAGTACTCTCATTTAAGAGAGGGCCACGAGGGTGACTCTTAGTCCGGCGACACTTGCACTTTTCATTAGTGTTGGGGATCGTGGGTTACAAACAACAAGTATAACCCTCCCACTTAGTTTTTGGAGTTGGTTCATCGACTCTTATAAGTTCGGAAACAAATTTCCTAGTTAGAGAGCGACAGAGCGGACAACTAGAAGAGAATCCTAGATCGACATGTTCAGAGCAGTATTAGTGCATAAAGGCACAAGGGACATACTCGATCTTTTCCTATTTTCTATTTCGGGAAAGTGCGTGAGGGAAGTGTGAACTTCAACTCACTCGAACACTTGAAAGTTTGAGATTACACATCTTTTTATTTTTCGGCTTTGTCTACAAAGAGACCTCCCACTCAAAATTTCAAGAGCATATAGATTTTGAACATATGTGATATAGATATAGTTTTGAAAACATTTCGAAAACTTATTTGATTTGGATGACAAAATATTTTCAAGTTTGAAAGTGAAAACGGTTTTTCAAAATTCAAACTAGTTTTGTAAAAATTCAATTTCAATTAATCTTTCAAAAATCAAAACTTTTAATCTTTACACATCATGTTTATAATCATATGAAAAACATTTTTGCTCAAGAAAATTTTCTCATTAGAGTTCTACAACTCATGGTAGTGGGGTTTGAAAATCCGGATTTCTAAAAAACTGGAGTTTCAGACAGCCGCGCACCTCAGAGTAAAATCGCCATATCTGGCGGCTCCGATGTCCTTTTGAGCCGAAACCGGTGGCATTGGACAGAGGACAGACAGAGCTTTAATTTGATTCAAGAATCATTAAATTTCGATTTCTGAGCAGAGAGTTATGCCGCTTTTAATGCGGGTTTACATTCCAGCTCGAAGAAAAAGAAATAAATTAAAGCTTCGTCCTTTTAGGTGCGAAAAAGAATCGAGTGTAACGGAACGTTTTAAGATGTTGTTTAAAGCTTTTATTTGTGTTTTATTAGCAGGGTAATAACATAGAATAAAAGAAATAACAACATGCATAAAACGATTCAAGTAAATAAACGAAACTAGCAAGAAAATAAAACTAGTCACAAAATTTACTCGAAAATTCTCAAACCTTTAAAACACGTTTTTCAATATAAAAAATTAAAAACTTTTAGAACTGATTCTAATGTGTTTTAACATCATCCCAAACTCATAGAAAATCAACATGGTTTTTAATTTAAAGGCATGAGCAATAAATTAAAAAAAATCTAAGATTACAATTCTAACTTGTCACAAAATTAGTAAACTTTCGAAAACGATTTTCAAGCTCATAATTTAAAAACATGCACATGCATTCCTTTGACCATAGCTCTGATACCATTTGTTGGAATCGATCTAGGGTTTAAGAAAAAGATTAAACGCTTCGCAAAGCGGCGGAATTTTAAAAATTTTCTTTTTAAGTAAAACTAGTTTTTACTAACCTAGACAAGAGCATATGCATGTAAATAAAAACTAATATGAGCTTTAAAAGTTACTAACCTTTTTGATGCTTGAACGTTGATGAGCCTTTGGAAGGTTGGCAACGTTCGTCTCCCCTCGCAGCACGTCTCTCTTTTCTTTCCTCGGGAACTCGAGCAACCACGATAGTTTCTATCACTAAATCACTCGAAAAGAAGGAATTAGTGAGTGGGCACTTTTAAACACTACGACTTGAGAACGAGTCTCGAAGTCGCAGAGCTAAACACTAGGTCGAGTGAGGACCTAGGTGCCAAGACAAGAAATAATCGAAAATAAACTAGAGAGAGAGAGAGGAAGGGGCGGCCAAGTCTAGAGAGAGAAGCTCTCAATCTCTAAAACTTTGGATGAATGAATTGTGAGGAAATGGGGCTCCTATTTATAGGAGAGGTCTCACCTTCAATAAGGTAGTTTCCTCTTCTATAGAATATCACATATTCATGAGCAAAAATCCTTTATTTCCCATTCCATGTTGGGCGCCCAAGGCTGCCTCCTAGAGGCTAGGATTTGTTTCCTTTTTTGTTCCTTGGCTTTCCCTTTTCTCACTTGGCCGAATTTCCTACAAGCATGTGTGGGAAATTTGTTTCCTCTTTTTCTTTTGGCAAGTATCTAAATACATTTATGCACAAAATAAACTCTCTTGGTTGGGTATGTTGGGCGCCCAAGGCCTTCTAGAAAAGGCTTCTAGAAGCTTTTCCATTTGTTCATGACAACATGAAAAAGGCCCAATAAGAATTTTCAATAAAATTCTTATGAAATGAAATTAATTCACAAGGCCCAATGATCAAGTCATGGCCGAGTGAAACATGTCATAAAATGACCTTGTCAAAAAATTTATTGACATTCATTTCATCCTTTGTCTCAAAAGACAAAAATACCCTTTTAACTATTTTCGTTCTTGTTTTGACTTAGCTTCCAGTTTAACTATTCCTATCGATGTGATTCGTGACAGTGACCTCATGGACCCAAATGAACAAAGCTTGAGCTAAACACTTGGACTCAAAAGTTCACAAACCTTTTCCAAGTTTAGCTTAATGCCAACTGACTCCACTAAAGAGCTGACACTGAAAATCTCTCGGTTCAAATGAATTTATTTTCTACTCAAGAATTCGACCTAATTATGATGAGCGGATCCACTGAATATTATCTATGTTTACCCTTCATGAATGTCATCAGCTAGTCGGGATTTACTAAATTACCATTTTACCCTTCTAGCTGTTATTTCCTCAACTCCTTTGTCGCTTGTGAATAAGTTAGAAACAATGTATTGACGAGGAGCTAACAAGTCACATTGTTTCATCCAAAAGAGTCAGGACTCAATTTGGACACTGGCCAGTTCATTTATTCACACTCCAAGGAACAAAGCATGAGGTGACATACATTGCATTTCAGCAATCTTGTACATGAATTCCATATCTATGAGAACTTCACAAAGTTACTCATGACAGACTCACAACTTAGTACTTCACCAATAGGCCTTGTTCGGAATCACATAGCGAGTCCGAACTTCGACTTTCTCAAATGAGAATACTAAGGTGTGAAATGGCATGTCTCATTTCAGGATTAAGGTAAGCATGATGCAATTCATACATAGTGACTTCGAGACATAAGAGGTTAAATGGTTTGTTCTTATCTTGTCTCTAGAAGTGCACTGGTCAATTCAGTACCTTCGGAAGATACCTAGAAGAACTATAGAGTTCCTAACTCTCAATGCCTCATAACCAGACATCATAGATTCTTCTAACAATCATACTGAGGTCAATAGTCCTTTGACCCTAAGATTGCGAATATATCGTTTTAAGCAAACTACGAAGAGTTTGTTCATGCAAATCTACATTTGTCTCTTCGTAAGTTGTTAAGTTTGTTTATGGACTAAAAGACTATGGTTTTATCATAAAGCTTCAGACAAGGGAGATTGAATGAACGTTTCAACTTTATTAATGAATGAATAGGCAATTACAAGCAAGAGTCTTCGTAAGACTATATGACATCGAGTGTACATAAATAGACACTACTACTCTTCTTGTGGGCACCATTGACAACAGCTTTCGTGGTCAAGCGTTCGAGTGGTGACACGCAAGGACGTCGATAAGGTTTTTCTTAACAAAACGGTAATTTATAATTTATATGTTTTATAAATATTATTAGAGAACTACACTTATCTAAATTTTAAATATTTATAATTTTTTTCTCTTGTAGCTCGGTGTTCTTCAGATGTTGAGACCAAGGACCGGAGAGCGCGAGTTCTTCGAGCAACTAGAAACGCAACGAGGGTCACGTGACGGTTCACCTTGTTTTGATGGTTCATCGTGTCCTGATGGTACTGCAAAATGTTTAACAAAATCTTTATATTCTTCATGATTCGCAAACTCTTTGAATCCTGTTTCTTTGTCACTGTTGTGTCCATCTTCTCCCTCATCACTTTTATCTTCGTCAACTTTGTTATTTTGTTCTTCATCATCTTCCTCGTTGTTGTGATAAACATCTCTGTCATGCACGTATACTTCATCATCTTGATCGGTGATTATCAAATTCTTTCGTCTTTTGTTGATTTCAACACGAGGCAACTCTTCATTGATGACATTTTTTCCTTTATCTAGTTTGTTTGCACTTAACGCTATGATTTCTTTCGATATCAAAGTTACACAAAGTGCATATTTTCTACGACTTTTGCACTTCGTATAATACTTAACATCAATATCGTCCTTCAACAAAGCAGGCTCAATCGGCATATTACCCGCTTCATATGGAACTTCTAACTTTAAGTCATACTTTGATCTGTCTATATCGACTCTATTGTACACCTTGTCGACTAACCCCGTGTACGTCGTCTCTTTCGAAACTTCAAGCGGAAATGTTCTTGCATTTTTTAACACATATAAGTGTTCATTTCTCTCCTATGTGCCATTAATCATCAACAAAACTGCAAGAAATATCACATAAATACATTAAATAAAAAAAAAAACCTGATTTTTTCATTTTCATGGGACACTGTCGGACCCTGTTGGATCCCCCCAGATCCCGCCAGATCTGGTCGGATTTCTGGCAACCTGTCGGATCCGGTCGGATCCTGCCAGATCTTGCCAGATTCTGGACCTTGCCAGATCCGGTTAGATCCTGTCGGAATTTCAGCTTGAATTTCATCGGAAATAGTACTTAAATTTTATCCTAAACTATCGGATTTCATCGAAAATAACATTAAATTTTGGGTTCTTTGACCTAAATCTACCAACTTTTTTTTTCCTACACAAACTATATCAACATAACTATAAAAGATGAATGAATGAGCATACTAACCCATTTCGACGGGATTGAACGAATTGGATACTCGAAAATGATGAAAACGAGAGGAAATGAGAGAGAATGAGAGATGAAAAGAAGTAGGGAATAAAGTGAAGTGAAAAAATGGTTATATTACCTTGAAAGGGTATTTTTGTCCGAAATTGGTACACAAGTCTAATTTTAGATATTTCTGAACTAGTGAGTCTAATTGAGATATTTTCATAACTTTTGAGTCTACAAAATGAAATTTCTCTATGGTTAATTGACAAAAATGAAAACATTATGAGAGAGAAAATTATAATAATTAAAATATTGGAGTGCTCTTATTTCAAATAAATGGCACAGTTTCTTTTTTTTTTGTTAAAAGTACACAACATACCTAAATCGAAAATAATCTAACACAAACTATAAGTAATATTTTATTTTGTGCATATTTTCGACAAAAAAAACAGCCCTACACATTAAAAATCAAGCAGACATGAGACTTTTTAAAATACTCAAATATAGTTAATAGATAGATCCAATCAACCGTAATCAAATGACCTTGAAAAGATTATTTTTTTTGCCTGTATAAAAAAAAACCTAACGGAAAACCTACACTAATTTAATGTGGCCGTGGACAACAAAACACGTGCTACAAAACTCTAAAAATTTTCACAAACACTAAAAAGTTGGTTAAAATAACAAAATCAAATATCGAAACAAGAGTATAATAGATAACAACCCACCACAAAGACGACAAGAGCATTGACTACAAGAATTATGTATCCTTACAAGTTCCACCCACCCCCATACATTGGCAGACCTAAACTTACAAGACGGAGATCGCCACTAACGAAGGAGACGTTGAAACACGTCGCACCACATGACCCGCTACCGCCACCGTTGATCTCAAGGAAGCCAAACATTGAAAACCTCCACTTGACCTCCGACGAAAAAGACACACGCCGATCCCCCACCATGGACGAGCAACATAAGTTGAAATGTTTTCTATTTATTATGGATTAATAGTTTATTATATTTATATGTAATTCAAATAATACTCATTTTATTTAGTAAATAAATAGATTATGATTATTATATAAAAATAGAGTAATTTTTTTTTTAAATAAGACTATTAGTAGAAAATTACGAAACACCAACTAACTTTTGGCAACAATTTTTTTCTTAAAACAAAAACCGTACTTATTTAAAAGCACAAACGTTGCCTTGTTACTCTCCAGTTTGATTCCCCCTGGTTTTAAAAATTGAGGTCACTGGGTATATAGTCTCGGTCGATAATTCCAAGATCACACGAGTTTTAGTCAAGTCTAATCCGAACACCCGCAATTAAAGTTAAATTATCACTTCATATGCCATCGGTCAATCTGTTTATAAGGTTATTTTCAAAATGATAAAGTATATTATAAACAAATTTATCTATGTAATTTTTCTGTCAATGTGTAGTACATTTTGTCTAATAGCATTGCAAAAAAATATGGATGAATAATGTTTAAATGAGAATTTGTGTTAGGGTTAGAGATGTTTGTTGAAATAACACTTTTGTCACTCACACATGGACTTAAAAATAATTTTTAGATTTGGAATCTTCAAGTAAAAAAAACTAGAATGTGCTAGTGGAATAAAAAATAAATCCAAGACATCGGTCTATTAGAGACCCGATTGTACCTGGTCGGGGGTCCTTAGTTAATTACTCTGCGAAAACTCTAAGTTCCCCTAGATCTTTGGTGGCCATAATCCTGGCTGAGGGGCCAACTTATTATGGTTGTCCACAAAGGCGGAGCCAGGTGGGGGCCAGGGTGGGCCAATGCCCCCCCTCAATTTTTGAAAATTATTTTTTAGACCCAAATTTTTATATTTTTTTTATAATTTTACCCCTAAATTTTACTAATAATTATGTTTTTGACCCAAATTTGTAAGTTTTTTTTCAAAAATGCCCCTCCTCAAAAATATTTCTCAAATTTGCCCCCCCCCCTTAATTGAAATCCTGGCTCCGCCACTGGTTGTCCAATTACGGTCAAGCTCTTCGATGTTGTTACACTGGTATGGTCCGATTTACAGTTTGGTCTATTTGGATTCTGTATCATAAAATTTTGGTTAATTGATTTAATAAATAATAAAAAAATATAGGCTAAACTTATTCAAGACTTTTGTGCCGATGATACACGTGTTGAGTTATAATTTAAATATTTAGTAATTGAGCTATACTTTTTTTTAATCGATGAAACTCAATTTTGTATTTTCAATTTTATGTCGGTCATCAAAATTTTCTCCGACAATTGGCATTTCATGTTAATATAAAGTAAATTATTATTGTGGTACTTAATTTAGTAATAAGTGGAGGTCGCGGGTTCAATTCTCAAATGCCCTTAAAAAAGTAAGTTATTATTTGGGATTTTTTTTTTATATTTTTATTATTATGATGCATGGCCAGTGCTATGCTAGTTCCAAATGTATTTTCACATGTATATACATTTTTTTTTTATGAATATCAATATTCAATAATATAAGAGATATTGTGGAGAAATTTAATAAAATATTTTGGAAAAGATGTTAAATTCACCCACAATTTAGCAATTTAATTTATTCAGTTATCAATTTATTGATTTTTGATATATTATTAATTAAAATGGATAGATATATAGACTAAGTTTTATGAAATTTCCTTTAGCAATATTTTTTTTCTTCACTTCCATCGAAATTTTCATCAGTAATATAAACTTATCAACAGTGTGATATATATATATATATATATATATATATACATATATATATATATATATATATACATATATATATATATATATATATATATATATATATAATGCAGGTGGGAGACAATATTACCGTCCAAACCCCACCTTGATCTGGCTATCTAATTGGTGGCGACGTAAGATACAATTTTATTTGGTCCCACAACTTCTATTTTTCTCTAGCTTTTTATTTATTTATTTATTTTTTTTTCGTTTTCGTAATCATCCTGTACCACGAAAAATTATCTGTATGTTTTTGTTTTATTAATTTTTTTTTGCCATTATATTTGAGGTTCGTGCTTATAAAATTGGGAAGATATTTTGAATAGCTTATCAATTCTTTTCTTTCTCATAAATTCCTTTTTTTCTTACATAAATAATAGTTTAAACCATTTTGGACAAATATGTACATTTTCTACGGATAAGAAAAACATGAAGTCATGCTACTTTTTTATTCTTTCTATTTATATGATTTAATTATAATTATTTTCTATAGTTATTTAACCTTTATCATTTTTACCATCAAAATTTTGGATCCGATTGTCAAGTTGCATACGCCTCTATCAACTTGCGTATTAATTTGGTAAAAGAGAAAAAAAAAAAAAAGTTTGACGATTTAGACTGACAACCATATGCCTCAATAAATGTTATTCTTGACATAAATAAAATAAATAAAGAGATAATAACAACTGCTTTTTGAAATTGAGTCTTTGGTCAGGCTCTTTACAATTGTACTACTTGTACCGTTTGTTTGGAGACCATACTTTCCAGAGAGAGAGAGATAGAGAGAGAGAGAGAGAAAGAGCACCGTTGAAATCCTGATATGCTGTTCTTAATTACAATGAAATGAAAAACCAGATCATCAAACTCTACAACCAAAAAAAGAAGTAGCACAAAAATCTGTAGCCTCATTTGGCCAAACATAGAAAAGCACATAAACAAAATTGAACTACAACACCAAAAGAAAAGGGTCAATAAAATTAAAATTAATCCTAGTTTTTCCATTACCAATATTTATTTATTCATACTTGATATTGTTCATCATCAACGTGATGTTGAGTCAGACGAACAATCTGAGAACTTTTCTAGCCTCTGATCCGCCAAAACTAATATTATTATTAAACTCAAAATTATCCAGCGAGGAGCTACTACTCCCGAGCGTCGTCGTCTCCGAGTAATTCTCCTCCTCCGACGGCGTCGCCGCCCTCCTCTTCACCGGCGTCATCCGGAGTCCCAAGTCCGGCGAAACCGCGCACTCCTCACCTTCCTCGTCGTCGTCTTCGTCGTCAGCCGGCTTTCTCTTGGGCCCGTGGCGGCCCACCGGAGAGCACGCGCCTCCTCCGGTCGCGGACTCCGCGAGTGGGCCCAACGCGCCGCCGCTGAGCACGGTCTCCACCGCCGTCTGACAGACCTGCCAGTTCCCCGTCCAGAGAAGCCCCACCGCGCCGTTCACCGGGTTCACCGTCCGTCCCACCGCTTCGTACAGTAACGACTGAAACAAAGCTGCGTACAAAAAGAAAACATGAATTAATTAAAAGAAAAAAAGAAATGATAAGTTGAATTGAGGAAGCGGATTATAATTACCAGGGCGTTGGGGCTCGGAGACGGAGGAGATGAAGGACATGAGGCCGGCGCGGCCGAAGAATTTGGCGACGAAGACTGTGGCGTGGGCTTGGGCTTGTGGGCCTTCGATCCACTGAAGGCAATGCCTCAGCATGCAATTGTCGCTGCATCCTTTCCGTAGTACTCTACACCCGTTGCAGCTCATTATTCTCTCTTTCTCTCTCACACATATATATGTATATTACAATGAAAAAAGATGAATGAGGCGGCTAGGTTTGTTTCTTTGTTTTTTCTTTCAAATGTGTTGGACAAACAAGTGACGAGAGAGGGGATGAGAGGCCAAAGGGCACATAAATATGGGGAATATATAGAGAGAGAGGGAGGGGTGTGGATTTGGCTGTGTATGCATGCGGAGAAACTTCAGTGATGTATTATTTGATACCTTATTTCTTGAGTTTTATTTTTAATATTATTATTATGTGTGTGTGTGTGTGTGTGGTAACCATGGTTGGATTTGGTTTGTGTGTTTTTTGACTCGGGTTGAGTTATTATTATTTTTGGGGTTGGGGGGTTCCAAGGAGTTGGGCAAAAGCGGCTCCGTGTTTCCACGGAAGGTTGCGCTGTTTCTCCACCGTTGGATTCTCTTCATATGGATAACAATCATTAAGCCATCAAATTATTTTATCAATGACCCATTTTTAAAGATTCCTTTTCTGTATCTTTTATAATTTTCTTTCTGCTTTTTTTCATCTCTGGATGGAGGTCTCACAGTCACAGCCAGAGCAAAAGTACTTTTTACCGTTTCTAGTAGAAAGATGGCGTGGTTTTCTAGACCATCATGGAATATATATATATATATATATTATATATTTTTTTATGGATGAAATATATCTTATTTATCAGTGTTGTTTACTGTTATGAGACTATACATCTGTGATGTCACAAAAGTATATATATATATATATATATATATATATATATGTAATGGTGATGAATAATTATCAGCCATATCTTATTACTATATTTTCAGTTTTCTAGTATTGCAATTTTACGTAAGGTAATAATTTTATAATAGTTGTCCTTGTCGCGTAAATTCTTTTGGATAAAATTTGAAATTTATGCACGACTTATAGAGTGATTGATGTCACAATTTTAAGTAGCTAATAGATATATTTTGATGATAAGTGATTAATGACGTTAAGAAATTGCAAATATTACCATCAATGAAATGTAGTGGAATAAGTATATATGATTTGATTTTAGTACGACTCAAGCACTATGTCAATCCACAAGTTTTTGGACGACTTTTACAAGGCATCGTAATTTATGTATTTATGCAAATTGATGACCAAGGAAAAAGATCTCAATATATATATATATATATATATATGTGTATATATATATATATGCATATGCATATATACGAATGAGGAATTGAACTTTATTTCCAACAACAATACATTCAATAGCAAATATTTTGATTATGATATTCCAAAAAGTCATGCAAAGTGGATAAGAAAGAGGGTTGGATCTAGCTGGCGTGGGCTGCCTAGTTGAGTACAAATGTGTTTCCATTCTCTTTGGCCATTCTTTTTACGTAATATAAAACTAATATTACTAATTAAGATAATGGTAGAAAGAATCTTTATATAATCTTAGCCCTCTTTGTATTGTCCCCACCAATAATAAGTCATGTTATTTATAATAAACTGTTATTTCTCAACAAAAAATAATATTCTTCTATTAGTTGAACTTGTAAGTAATTATATATATAGTAGATAATATATATAAGAAAGCTCTCTCTCACTACGGATTTATTAATATTTATGCATAAAAGAAATCAGGAAAGAATTGAATAAAAAAATACAAGAAATGAAAACGAAAGCTTAGATATTGGCTATCAAGGTCATTGGCTCTGGCATTGGCAACGTCGCTTCTTTGTCTTACAAGAGTCACTATTGAAAGCGAATATCTAAACAAGCATATATTTTAGTTGCGAGCTAGAACTTGATATTTGGTAATTCCACACGTCAATTTAATATATGCTCACGATTAAATTCACTGCATCTCCTGTGGATGTTATAAAAGTTATTCTATGGTTTATAATTTAATATATTTGCAATTTATATAATTCTCGATAGGATTAATTTGCAAGTTCAATGATCATATAAAATCAATTGCAAGAAAATACATTATTATTTATAATGTAGTGGACATTTTTAGTTGCGCTAAAAATGTAGCTAGTGGACATTCATTTTTCAAATTTTAAAGAGGGTTCAATATTATCTTGCTCATTCTTCATGAACCCGAGGTCGTTATAAGCTGATTATTCGTTGGAGCTAATTAAACTCTCGTAAGATGTTACTGTTTATAGATCCTATACCAAAACTAGTAGCTTTACATATAAATATATAACTCAGCATCTTATATAAACTTTGTTGGATAAATTTGTCTATTTTTTTTTAAATATATACATAATAATAAATAACATTAAAAACCAACAATATTAAAAGAGAGACTTAGACATATGATATACTTGGACCCTTTATATAATAATATAACTATTCCATAATAAATTAGAAAATAATTCAACTAAGAAAAGACATGTATGTAAGAGAGTTAGATATTGAAAAGTTCTGAAGCTTAGAGAGAGTTTGAGATGTAGAAGAAAGTGAAGAATTGAGAGTTTGTATTAATGAACTGCTCAACGTCTTACAGAGTCAACGAGAGTATATATACTCTCACATTATTTAACACATAAACAATACACGTAAGTAGTAGAATAGTGAAAGAGTAAATGAAAGCTAAGTCAACAATTTTTGCCACATAAGCACTGAGAGTCTTGACAACCTCCCTCAAGCTAAACGTCCACACAATTGGACAAAGATCTTCCTCTGCCTTGATCTCCACGGCCTCTTCCTCTATTGTTGAAATAGCCACGAGCACCACCACGATTTGCACCATTATGTCCTCCTTTGTAGTTGCCTCAAGGTTGCTGATTGGAATAAGCAGCATTGGTGGGCATTAAGCATGTTAATCCTTGAATCTCTCAATTGAGAGCATCAAGTCTCATCTCTTGCGATTGAAGCATGAATTGCACTTACTGTAGATCCAAATCACCTTGCCTTGAGGTTAGATTTATGACCACTGACTCATACTCATTTCCAACTTCATCAAGGGCGTGCATGATTAGCTCGTTATCACTGATAGTCTGGGCCAGACGTGTTGTAATTTTCCTCCAAGCTCTTCATCTTCAGCATATACTCTTCAATTGAGAGACTACCTTTTTTGGTGGTTTGAAGAAGAAAACGGAGTTGCAGAGAGCGAGCTTTCGACAATGTAGAGTTTAATCGTGCAATAGTGAACAAAACATCGGAGAAGCTAATGCATCGAGTCACATGACCTAGCATCGATTCAGGAATCGACGATAATAACCAGCTCATTAAGAAGGTCATATCTCAACAATTATGAAACTCCGGATTAGGTCACCGGATGGAGGTAAGTTTGCTTAAGAACTAGGCGAATCGACGAACGTTGGTGGAATTGGAGTAGATACTGTTAGGATTCATTTAAATTCATTAGCTCTGAATGTCGAAAGGAGACTTGATATCGCCAGAGGATGAAAATTATGACAATCCAATCGAATTGAGAGCGAATTCAGATGAGGCGTGAAGTGATTCGGTGTGGATTGAAACTGAGAAACGTCATTGGCTCCAGGAATTGACGAAAATGAGTTCGCCTCTTCAAGCACTCGAAAAAATAACTTAAAGTCGTAGCTTTGATACTATGAAAAGCTCTGAAGCTTAGAGAGAGCTTTGAGATGTAAAAGAAAGCGAGGAATGTAGAGTTTGTATTAATTATGAACTACTCAACATCTTACAAAGTCAACGGGAATATATATACTCTCACATTATTTAACAAATAAGCAATACACATAAGCAGTAGAATAGTGAAAGAGTAAATAAAAGCTGAGTCCGCATTTGTTGCCACATAAGCACTGAGAGTCTTGACAGATATCAACTAAACTATATTTGAATATTGAACTATAAATTTATATTAGAATAGTCATTAGGCTATTTCAAAAAATTTCTTCTAAGAAAACTATAGAAACAAAACTTATTGCAACCTAATCACAAGAATGTTGAATATTTGCTATATGGCCAGTGCTAAGGCAACCAAAAATCTAAACATATAATACCCAGAGTGATTTTGATGGTTTTAGAATATTAATTTTTTTTAAATGTTTTTATTTATTGCAATTTAAAGGTTACTTCTTTGTATTTTAAAGCAATTATAAACAGGCCTTGTTAAAACTATTTTAAACACACTCATAAGATAAATCTCGATGAAGAAAATAGTGCATATAAGTCTTATTTATAAGTACAAATTTTGGCGCAAATAGTCCCCAACCTTTTATGATAGTGGCGTTTTGGTCCCTAAACTTTTTTTTTAAGCATTAATTTTGGTCCTTAACTTATTGATTTTGTAACATTTTGATCCATTAAAAAATTCAACACAAAATCAACTTAAAACATATTTACAAACTAAAATAACTTGTTTATAATTTTAAAAAGTTTGAAAAAGTAACATATATAATGCTATAAAAATATAATATTGTATAATTCTTTTAGTGCTTTAAGGATCAAAATATGATGTAATAAATTTATTTTGTAAAATTAACAATTTAATTTAGTATATAAACATGTTTTAAGTTTATAAAGTACATAATTTCATAGAATAAAAAATATTTTTTTTAGAAAGGACCAAAATGCTACAAAGTCAATAGGTTAGGGAACAAAATGCTTCAAAAAACAGTTTAAGGACTAAAATACCACTATCATAAAATGTTAGGAACTATTTGAACCAAAAACCTTTATAAGTATTTTAAAACATAAAAGACGTCGGTCTTATTTATAAGTATGAAGAAAATAGTGCATATATTTGTTTGCACAATATATAAACAAATCACTCACATATACGAGAGCAGGAGCAGTTTAAGGGCCTGTTTGTTTCTTCATTTGAAAATTGTTTTTGACTTTTCTAACTTGAACAGATTTTTGAAGAAACTGAATTGACTGTTTGTTTGATGATTCTCAGAATACAACTCAAAAAGTTTTCAAACTGTTTTCTGTTTTAATGAAGAAAATCAAAAAACTGTTTTTAGGTGTTTTCTAATTTTTTCACTCAACTTTTTTAACTTTTTTTTTTTTTTTAATATATCCTCTTGATATTTCCTTCTCTCCTATCAACATCATTTAATTTTCCTCACTTTTGATTATCGAATTTATTTTCGTTCCCTGGAAAACTTATGTTTTACAATTATGGCAAACTTTAAACAATCGGAACTCCATTTTACAAACTATTAATTGGTCGTGATCCTCTCGTCAAACACACGAGTTTTCACTATTTTTAGTCAACATTAGGTATCAAAATTTGATATTTGTTGTATTGACTACAAAGACAAACGGTGTTTTCCGATAAACTTGTGAACAATCATTATTACTAAAGGTACGACCATTATATTCGCAGCAAAGACTTTCAATTAGTATATATCTCGACGCCTAGTTCTTATGTGAATTATTACACTACAATTACAAAAAATTGAATAAAAAAAAACTGAAATCCTTACCAAACAGTTATTTGAAAACAACTGAAAAAAATTTTTAGACTACAACTCTATGAAAACAAAAACAGAAAACAAAAACAGTCTGAGTGAACTACCAAACAGGCCCTAAATATCTTATGCGATCTGCTTCAAAAACTATAAAATTTATGCATAGGCCACCACATGTACATTTGTAAAAAATTAGAAACGCGCATTTTATGTGGAATCCGATTTGATATTTTTTTCTCACAAGGCCCGTAATTCAAGACTATTGATGATTTCATTTCTGAATTAGATATATGTATATGTACATGAAAATTAAGATCGTCAATCAAAAGAACTTTTGTAGTTAATTGATCAAATCTTGTTGGGGTATAATGCTCTAATACATCATATGGTCATGGCTTCAAATTGGCATTATTATTTTGGAAGTGGGGTCCACCAAAGTTGGTCTGGCCGTACACTTGATTTTAAGGTGGACTGTAGAGAGAGAGAGAGAGAGAGAGAGATAGAGAGATATTGGCGTATTATTCTCTTGAAAAAAAATAAGAGACGCACATTGTTGGTTATAACGTCCCTTCCGTGAGCTAAAAAGACACATGCAGTTTGGGGAATGGGATTGGCCATTGTATTTGGAGAGGTCACTTTAGCTTTCTCACTAAATATATTTACACAAACAAAGAGACGTATATAAGGTTTTTCTTTTGGATATCTATATTTATGTGATCACCATTCCATTCCTTTTAGAAGAAAAGGAGACTTGCATATAAAAAAACATATGTTAGTGTGAGTGACGCTTGAGAGATTGTCTTCATTTTCGTGATTTTTTTCTTTGATATTATTGTCTCTTTGTGACTTCAAGTCTTCTATATAATATATATATATATATATATATATATATATATATATATATATTTTGACATACAAAATTAATACAACAATTATTTCACAATGAGCACTTAATTTCGAGTGCACAATCCCGAAAACTCCGAGTGTCTATGCAAGATCATCTCTAAATACAGATGAATCCAATGAAAGAGATAAAGTAAACGAGAGTGCTGAACAATGAGTGAAGTTTATGGCGAGTGCTTGTGTGTGTAAAAATGTGAATTCCCTTATTTCAACCCCGCTTTCTTCTATTTATAGTTTTTTTTGGTCGAGTTCGTGGCGTGATCAGTCACACGTTCACGACAATTGCTAAATAACCGCTCTATAGCGTGCGTAGTGGTCGGTTACTTGCTTGTATGCTCGGCATAAACGTTGAAGTGAGCGTTTTATTTAAGTTTAAATTGGTTTACACGTGGTTATATTTGGTTTGACTAGTCTTTGACTTATAAGCTTCTATTCTCTTCGAAAATATGCTCGGTAGGGTTCATTCTTACCTTATGAACTAGTCGTTTTTTAACTTTCATGAACGCTCGGACTTACTTGACTCGGGTTCAGTTCTAAATTTATACTATTCTAAGTGCATCCGAGCTCCAACTCGGACTGTGCAAATTATATGAGTAACAATATATATATTATATATATATATATACACACACACACACACGCACTTTAAGTGAAGTTTCTAGAAGATAATATCAAGTTTAGTTTGTGGCGAAGTAACTTGGTGAAAATTACAATATTAAAATTAAATAATTTATGCATGTAAATATAAGGCTAAATGTTGTGACGATATATAATATCCTAAGCTTGCTCGAGGATTCATGTAGACAAATCTTGTTTAAGGGGGTTTTCAATCAATATCGTGGTTTTCGATCCGACCATAATTTCTTGGTTGAATACATTATCTATTATATATGCTATAAAATATCTTGAATGGATGAATATATTTAAATTGAAATTTGTAAATTTGACTGAAAGTGTGTTCCTTAAACCAGATAACCAGCGTAACATCAGATATCGCACTGAAATTATTCATTCTATAACTCTTAGACCAGCGAAACATCAGATATCGCACTGAAATTATTCATTATATAACTTTTAAGGACATACTTAAACAAGATCAGTGACAAGTATAACAATTTTATTGGCATATATCAAACAATCTTTCATAACTTATTCTATTTCGACCTTTCCTACACACGGTAGCTTGTTTTATTTAGCCACGGATACTAAAATTATGAAGTCGATTGAAATTAATTTATTATCAATAATTATTATTGTGGATCCTCTGTGGCATAGTTTTAAGTTTGACAAAACAAATTGTAACAGTTGTTCAAGTCAAAACTGCAAGAAGTTGTTCAAGCTTGTTTTAAAACAAATTGTAACAGTTGTTTAAGTCAAAACTTCAAGAAGTTGTTCAAGCTTGTTCAAGACCTGGGGTACTTAAGTCACCTTCCTCCCGCTGGAAAAAGAACTAAATATCTGTTTAGTTTCGATTTTTATGGATTCATAATCAGATATCTTGGACGATTTCGACTTATTAGATTTCGTGACAGATTATATTGAGAGGGAGTCTCAGATATAAGAGGAGCTTATATTGCAGATCCATTGAAGAAGTCAAAGTCGAGAGGTGTTTGAGAGGGAGTCGTCAAACCTTAGTCCTGTAACTTTGAATCTTGAGACAATGGATTTCTTTGACCACCGCACGTATCAATCCCCCTAAGTAGGTGTTTTATCATCGAACAAGGTTACCAATTCTGTGTGCCCTTTTATTTCATTCTATTTTGCGATTGCTTGTTTGACTGTTGAGTTAATTAATCCGGCTAACAACAATTAGTTTCACATACTAGTTGAACAAACATCTTACATAATATTTAGTAATTTCAATTGGTATAAGAGCGGGCCACTCGATTCACAATATATGATCCGGTTTGCTTACCAACGTTTTGTTTAAGATGAACATAAATGAAGGAATGAGCATTAGTTTACCTCTACTCTTGGAAAGACAAAACTATAGCTACTGAAGGCACGGATGAAAGCCTTTATGAATGAGAGTGATGAGAGAGATTGGATGACAATTGAAAAGGCTAGATTGATCCCTATGTGGCTGATGATAAGGGGAAAACGACTACACTTACCTAGGATAAATGGTCTGAAGAGCAACATATATATGCTATGGGAAATTCCAAAACTATGAACGCTATATGTCACGCCCCGGAAATGAATCCTAGAGTTTGGGATTAGTTTGAGAAGGTGGAAATGAGAGGAATCGCGTGGCTAGAGTTTTGATTTTGGACTTTTAAGATTTTATGGATCCTTGGTTTGAATTTTTGAAATTGAATGTTCTTGTTTATGGATTTCTCGGTTACTTGAGCTTACGAATAATAATATAATAATTTATCCCCTGTCACACCCCATCTTTTCGAGGCGTGACACCATAATTTCAGCCATCGATGAAAATTTATTCAAACTAATCTTCAACTGTGAAATCGCTAAGGAGGCATATGATATTCTGCCTGTCACTCATGAGAGAACTGATAAAGTCAGATCATAATGACTCAAAATGTTGACCACCAGGTTTAAGAATCTTAATATGAAGGATCATGAAACTATTGTTGAATTCAGTGCCAGAATATATGATATTTCGAATGAAGCTTATGCCTTGGGAGAGCCAATTAAAGATGCAAAGCTCGTCGGTATAGTTTTGAGATCTTTTCCTGATCGATTTGATATGAAAGTGGTGGCTATAAAAGAAGCTCATGTCTTGAAGAACATGATGTTAGGAATGTTGGTGATGCACCTTGAATAACCAATTAAATGCGGAAAATAATAATTACGCTAACAAGAGCTAATTATTAACATGGTTATTAAACAAGATCTAGATTACTTAATAAATTAATCATAAGAAACTTCATCAAGCAACCATATCAGATACAAGACGAGTTTAAGAAAACTTACAGTTTTTGACTTACGAACCGAAAGCTTTCACAATCCATCATCGTCTTGAACGTACAAGCCTCTACACGATCAGATCTGGAACTCCTCCTTCAAGGACTCAATGTGATGACACCAAAATCTTCCGAAACGTAATCTTCGAGGAAGATAAGACAAAAGAGTGAGCTTCGTTATATCTCACTAGATCTGAAAACAGGGTGTTTCCGATCTTTCTATCTAATTTCTAATAATGGAATTGAAGAAATTCCGAGGGGAGGAAGATGAGGTAAAGTCGGCCAATTCAAGGAGAGAGAGAGAGAGGCCACGAAATTCCTTAGCTATTTCTATTAAATTTTGCTTCACATCAGCCCTCTATTTATAACAGTTTAAAAGGTATCTTTATAGAATATTCCAAAATATTCTAAAAGATATTATTTCATTTTATTGTGTTCACACTAGTGGATTAAATCTCAGCCATTGGATCTCAACACGTGAATCCTATTTTTCCTTTGATCCATCAGATCAATATCTAGGATTTTATTTTATACACCAGTATAAAATATTTTATGTTGAGAAAATCTAAGAAATTATATTCTCCTAGATATTCTCATAAATATCCTCCTAATATTAGCCTAAATATTAGGAGAGAATATAGGAAAATATATCTCCTATTTATTCTCCTATATTTTAGGAACAGAAAAACAGAAAAATTATTGGTTACCACACCAGTGCAAAAAACGTCCAACACCGTAGGGGTAGGCGATTTTTTTGCTTTTTCAAGGCCCAATAGATTTAAGCCCATTAAACACTTATTTACTTGTCCAACAATAAACAATAAGTTTATTTACTTGATCTAGCAATAAATAAACAGCTTTAATATAAACATTTATTTAATTCCCAAAATACCTTTTTTGGAATTTAATGCTGTCAATCACTATTACAGCAAGTGAGATTATAATAATAATACATACTATTATATTAACGTTCTTATCCGCCTTTATCGAAGCCGAATCGGAGACGATGAACCTAGTAGTAGAAGCTTAACAAATCCGATCATAAAGACGAAAAAAGTCATTTCTCTTTTTCGATCGATTTGTCTAATCTTAGTCAATACTCCACCGTGTAAGCTAAGACTGAACTCTCATTTAATACTAGGATTATATTTACTCATCGTAACAAGTGTCCACTGATTTAGTAAGTACATGATCATGACCCTCCAGGTTCTGCCCGCATCGTTACTTCCCCAGCGAAAGATTCAACCGAACGTACGCCAACTTCGGAAGTGTGCACAATCAATCGGTTCTGGAATCAACCATTAGGTGAGAGAACATTAACCTTCTTTCAGGAAGGCTGTATTCTGTATCTGTAAACCACTTTCTTCTAAAATCATGTCCCGAGTTCCCAAAACATCCATTTATTCAACCTTCATTGGCCTTTAAGTGATGAATCAAAGAACCTGGTAACACGACGTAGAAGTCCATGATCACTTCAGGATTAAGATCAAGAGTCACTGTGACCATCATTTGTGGCCTTGGCTAGTGTGTCGTAACGGTCCTTAAATGACACATCTACAGGCAAGGTCTGTCCGGGTCGTACACTTACCACAAGTGTAGAATGCTCCCACTCAGTGATCAACTTTCACTTGTGTTCCACATATATGACTTTAGATAAAGCTTTCCAAGCACATATCAGTCATCGACCAAGTTTTAGTTCACCACCCGATCTCGGATGCCCAGCATGCGATTCAGTTTGATACGGAGACTATGGATAATAGTTGTTATTGATTCTTAATGTTATCAGACCTCAACCCACTAATCATATGATGCTAATAAAATAACTTCTTATCTTATTTAGTAATCATCATCTTCTAGTGGGCAATATTTCTAACAAGGAATATTTCCCACTAGAAGATGATGATTACTAAATAAGACAAGAAGTTACTCTATTAGTATAATATGATTAGTGGGTTGAGGTATGATAAAATTCAGAATCAATAACAACTATTATCTGTAGTCTCCGTATCAAATTGAGTCGTATGTTGGGCATCCGAGTTCGGGCGGTGAACTAAAACAAGGTTGATGACTGATATGTCCCTGGAAAGCCTTATCTAAAGTCATATATGTAGAACATGATTGAAGGTTGATCACTCAGTGGGAGCATTCTACACTTTTGGTAAGTGTACGACCCGGACATAGTTTGGTTTGGATAGATGTGTCGTTTAAGGACCGTTACGGCGCACTAGTCGAGGTCGCTTATGATGGTCACATTGACGCTTGATCTAAATCCTGAAGTAATCATGGACTTCTAGGTCATGTTACCGGGTTCTTTGATTCACCACGTTAAAGGCTAATGAAACGCTGACTAAATATGTGTTTTGGGAAGTTGGAACATGATCGTAAAAGAAAGTGATGTACAGATACAGAATCCAGCCTTTCTGAAAGAAGGTAAATGTTCTCTCATCTGAGGGTTGATTCCAGAACCGATAGATTGCTAGCACTTCCGAAGTTGGCTTAAGTTCGGAAGAATCTTTCACTGGGGAAGCAACTGTGCTTAGGGTATATATGTAACGAGAAAGGTATGACGGAACAAATCGACATATCTCGATACGTATTGAACTTGGAGGATCATGATCACGTACTGACTAAATCAGTGGACACTCGTCACGATGAGTAAATAAAATTATAGTATTATGGGAGAGTTCAGTCTTGGGTTACACGGTGGAGTACTAACCAAGATTAGATAAAACAATACATAAAAGAGAAAGAACTGTTTCGTCTTTTGATTGGGTTTGTTAAGCTTCAAATACTAGGTCCATAGTCCCCGATTCGGCTTCAATTAAGGTGGATAAGAACGTTCATATAATAATGGTTTCATTGTTATAGTCTCACTTTTGGTAATTGTAATTGATAGCATTTATTATGAAAAATGGGTATTTGCGGAATTAAATAACTATTTATAGTAGAATTGTTTATTTATTGTTGGATCAAGTATATAATCAATTAATAAGTTATTTATTTATTGTTGGACTAAGTAAATAAATAATTTTGGATTTTTGGGCCAGACCTTGCGTTCAAGAAAAAATTCACCACCTCCCTACCAGGAGGTGGGCGATTTTTTTATACTGGTTTTATACCAGTTTATTCTCTTTATTTGTTCCT
The DNA here is from genome assembly GCF_054948205.1 of Urtica dioica subsp. dioica. Lineage (NCBI taxonomy): Eukaryota > Viridiplantae > Streptophyta > Magnoliopsida > Rosales > Urticaceae > Urtica > Urtica dioica. Next base: position 30,360,435 of record NC_142763.1, on the reverse strand, counting down.
AAAATAAAGGAGAGCAAATTTAAGAAATTAATTATTGTCCTATATTCTCTCCTTATATTTAGGAGAATATAGAGGAGAAATATTTTCCTATATTCTCTCAACAAATAAAATATTTTATATTTTGATATAAAATAAAATCCTAAATACTGATCTGATGGATGAGAGAAAAAGTAGGATTCATGAGATGAGATCCAAGGGCTGAGAATAAATCCATTTGTGTGAACACAATAAAAGAAAATTATATATTCTAGAATATCTCCTTTTAACTGCTATAAATAGAGGCCCGATAAGAAGCAAAATTTAACTAAAAACAGTATTAAAAATTCGGCCTCCTATCTTTGGTTTGGCCGAGACTTTGCTTCTTCCTCTTCCCCTCTGAATTGCTTCAATTCCATTCTTAGAAATAAGAGAGAAAGATCTGAAACACCTCATTTCAAATCTAAGTGATATCAAGAATCGCTGCCCACTCATTAGTCTTATCTTTCTCGAAGATTACGTTTCGGAAGACTACGTTGTCATCAACACGACGGGAAGAAATCCGAGAGTTTTTGAGTCATCCCGAAGGGTGATCGTGAGGAGTCTTTTATAGACTGAAGACGGATTGTGAAAGCTTGAAGGTTCGTTTCGTGAGCCCATATTTGTAAGTCTTCTGAACTTGTCATTAAATTTATCGGTTGTTTGACATATTGTGTTGCGTTTAATCTCATTCAATAACGTAAATCTAGATCTTGTTTAATTAATAACCATGTTTTAATTAGCTTATCATTGCGTAATTAATTTTTTTCTCATTTAAATGGTTGTTTGAGGTTCAATAATCACCGGCACATGAAGCTTGACGATTTGATGGGATCCCTCAGAATCTTCGAGATGAATTTGAAGGTGAAGGAACTTGAAAAGAAAAAAAAATGTGTAGGCTTGAAGACTGAAGTCATCACAGAAGCTAAAGATGATCAAGATATGTGATGAATGCGTTTTATACGTACAAATCGCTCGTTCCCGGAGTTGAATCGAAGTGAATCCTTAAGTTTTTTTTTTAATATATTTTGTGTTTTTATTTGTTATAATAGGTTTTCATGATATATAAAGTGTTTTGAGGGCAATGGAGCAACTTTGGGATGATTTGAAGATTTTTCGGACGAGTTAGAGCTAATCAAGAAACATGACGTCTTCTTTTGCATGATTTTAGATTCTTAAGTGACGATTCTGGTTCAATTCTTTCCATCATTGGATAGAGCTATCTCTTAGCTTTCCAACGCATATTTATTTGTGAAAATCGGACATCGAAGCAAGAAGATAAGGCCAATACAAAAACAGTGCGGGCGTCCGGAAGCATCCTCGCGCCGTGAGGAAAAAAGTGTGCGCCGCGAGGATCTCCAGACTACCAGTGCATGCCGCGAGCATTTGACACGCTTGCCGCGCGTTCCTTCGGGTTTTGACGAACTTTCTTTCCGTTTTTGATATTTTTGGGCCATTTGAACCATTCCAAAGCCCCAATATGCTCCGAAAATCACCAATTGGCCTATATATTCGACTTTAAGCTATCAATGACACATATTACCTTTTATTTAAGTTTCTCTTTTATTGTTTGGTTGTTCTTGAGAGCTTTTGAAAGAGGAAAATGCGTTCTTCAACGGAATTAACAACCCGACGAGTTCTCCTTCTCCGAATTCATTCGTTCTTCTTTCTTCTCTTCTTTTATTTATTTTATTGCTCTAAATTATTGTTGAGCATCAATTTTATTTAATATGAATTCTATTTTGGTTTCAATCTTTATTTTATTGCTTTTAATTATTCTGTTATGTTTAGCGTTGATTATGAACACCATTAGAGGCTAAGTTTCTTATGGGGTTGCGATGTAGCCAGAATTGATAATGGTTGGATGGGATCATTAGGGTTAGATAATTATTGTTTGATTCATCATGGATTGCTTGATATGAATTGTTCCTTATGCTTTCTAATGCTTGATCACCATTAGAGTTGTTATCTAGGATTGTTTAGTTACTCGAGAGAGAGTAAATAATCGTGTTTTTGTTCATGTGTTCATAGTTGATCCTAGGTTAGTAGAAAATCTAGGCAATTTCTGTAATCGTTTGAACTCTTGTTTCATTACGTGTGATTGTTTTAGTAGATTAGATGCCGAGAGGATAATAATCCATCAATTACATAGGTTTGCTAGAACACTTGAGAGAGGCTAGTGAATAATTTTGATAGAGTGAGATTAACATTCATAGGAGTAGATTTTGTTGTTCAAACCTGAAACCCCCAACCTAGTTAGTTCCGGTGAAATCGCGACCCCTACTTTCTCTTCTTGCAAAACTCGTATTTAATTCTCTGCTATAGTTTTATTGTTACTCTTGTTACAAACATCTTCTTAATTTTATTTGGAGTTAATTAGCATCAAGTTTTAGGAAATCGCTATTTCACTAATCTCTGTGGGTACGATACTCGAATTTACATTCTATATTACTTGAGCAACACACGTAGCTTGCGTGAGAGAGTTATTTCGCAACAATATATCAGACCAGATTGCTTTTCTTGCCAAGAACTTCAGCAAATTCATGAAGAAGACAAACTGGAGAAATAATTATCAAGGGGAACATTCTTAATCAAACATGCAAAATACTAGAGGCAATAACTTCAAGCAAAGAAACACATTGGATGACAATGGCCAGGACAATCGGGGGGATAAATATAAAAGAATCTAATGTAGAGAGTGCGAGAGATTCGGTCACATCCAGGCTGAGTGTGCTAGTACTCTGAAGAAGAACAACAAATCATATGTTGTGAATTAGAGCGACGATGACTCCGACTGCAACAATCAAGATGAAGAGAACACCAACTTTCTTGCATTTAGTGTTGTCACATTTGAGTAGCGATGAATAAGTTTCAGTCACCGAAGATGACATTATCAAGAACTACTTACTCCCTGCTATATGATAAGTGTATAGTAGTCATCAACAACAAAAATAAGCTAAGTTAGGACATCATTAGTTTGAAGCTGGAGATGAGTGTGCCTGAAAAGAAGGTAATATGCTTAATCACTGAAAATCATGAATTATCTGATACTGTGGCTATATTGAAGTATGAGATAACTAGTGCTCGAGGAGCCTACCTTGAAGCATCTAAAGATCTGAGTCAACTGAGAAAGAATGTGAAAATGCTGAATTCTGGCCCTAGCAATCTAAATTCCATCCTAGCATCTCAAAGGAGGAATGGTGGCAACAGAGTACTCGGCTTCGATGGTGAGCCGTCTCAGAATGAAACCAAGTTCGTAAACAGTGAAGAGCCAAATTGACGCCACCCTTAGAACATCATGTCCACGGTGAAATTTGTGCCTGAGATGCCATGCCACCACTCGAAGTCCTCTTCAGGGAAGGTTGAATCTCCTATGACCTCGTTGCTCTTATTTTTTTTTAATGTTTGATGTGTTTTAAAAAGAAAGATGGCGTTGATGGTTATTGTGTGTGTACATTTCTCCTCAATTTACGTGAAGTTTATTATTGCATCATTTCTAAGATTTTTTTTATCAAACAGATTGTAAATAATAAGCGGGATGTTTATAGGGTATTTAAGTCATTTTGGGTTGTTAATAAAATATCGTAGTTATTTATTACTTAAAATTTATCAAAATTTGGGTGTATAGCAAAAATTGAATTTTCATATGAGATAGAGAGAGAGAGAGAGAGAGAGAGCCTTTTATTTAATTATTAAATGGGACATTTCCTTCACTAGGACTAAATTAAGGCCTATTTCCAATTTCCTACTTTTTCCAAAAATTTACTAAACTAGGACTAGTAAAAAAAAAAAAAAATTTACTCGATGTGCTGAGCGGGAAAAGAGAAAGAAAGAGAAAAAAAGAAAGATTTTATTGGGGAAAATGGTAGGTTGATAATTAGTATGAGGGTATAATAGATAGAATTTTGTGTATCTCTCATTTGACTTTATTTTTACTAGTCCTAATTTGGTAAATTTTTGAAAATAGTAGGAAATTGGAAATGGGCCTTATTTTAGTCCTACTTTTGACAATTTTCCTTATTTTTATTAGACCCCTTAGGTCATTTGAGGTAAAAAGATCCGTCGCCTCAAATTGACAACAATAATTTTTTTAAAAATTACTAAATATTTAGTTCTTAATCATATAGTTAACTGGATATTAGCGAGACTGTTAAAATTAACTAGAGATTCCGATTAATCATTTTAACCATCATGAAAATTATTAAGTTGAAATCCGGTAATAATAATAAAAAAAATGTTTTGACCGGCAAATAAGGCCCATCTCTAGTATTGTGGGATTCATGGGATAGCCCAATGCAAAACACGAGATCGGTCCCAACATTGAATGGACACAAAAACGAGATGAATGACACGATTATTTTATGAGCTTACGAGTTGCGCTTGACTGGGATTATAGTTTTTAAAATGAGATATTCTAACGTTAACATATCACTAATTTATAATGACTTAATTCGGTTCACAGCACGAAATACACTTGATCCTAATATGATTGTCATGAGCACCCTATATAGTTAATATATCTAGGGAGCCGAAATTTTGGCTGGTCGAAGCATTATTTCGACAAATATACGAATAAATCTAACAAGAAGATGAATTCCTGGTTGAACATTACACTATTAATGTGTAAAATTTAGGTTTTTTTTTTTTTTTTTTCTGTTCTAAAAATAGTGTAAAATTTAGGTATGTAAAGGGAATTATTTGTCTCTGGCTTTGTAGTGAGCAAGGTGCTATATATATGGGTGTGTGTGTGTGTGTGTGTGTGTATATTGTGATATAAAATTAACTTAAACATCAATATTATATGAATATCAAAATAATTTTGATGGCCTGTTCTGAATTGAGATTAAACATGAAAAGTATACCATCAACAATAATCGGAAGAAATTTTCAAAAAAATAAAAACTCAGAATAAGCCATGTCGCGCGTTTACCAGATTGCAAATAACAAGAAATAAAACTTCAATTTCCTAAATTGATATGTTAACGGGCAAGTTATAAGCAAATATATCGTTTTCTTTGTTCACCTTTTCTTATAGGGTTTCACAAGAAAGTTGGAATGTCAAATTTATTACCAATTAAGGCCCACAGTTTCATATTTTCCAAGTGGGAATATATATGATCGAAGACCTTTATCTAATATTTTTAATCGAGATATCAATTAATTAGCATCGTATTACGTTATGGAAATTGGAAAAGTTTTTGGAGCAGCCAAAACCCGCCATCTCCACTGACTCACTCACCTTCCATTGGTTGGTCTTTCCATGACTCGCCTCATACAAAAGCGGTGATAATTTATTCCCAATTATTTATCATTATTATTATTAATATCCATCAAAAGGTGGGATATTAATTCCAAATGTGATTGTGTGTCATAAAGGAGAGTATTTAATTAAGAACCCAAATCCATACGAAGAAGAAGAAGAGGAATCATCTTCAACGTTTCGAAATGGAAAAAAAATAAATAAAAGCGCATTTACAATGATTGCAATATTTATATTCGCGTGACTCTATAGTCTATATATACACAGCCGCCATTTAGCTCGTCTCTATGTGTATATAGTACTCAGTCCCTCACAAAACTCTTGGTATTAAACTTTCTCTACTACGATAATGGAGGGACTCATGTTGAGAGTGAGAGAGTTCGAGAGCGAAAACGACACGCGAACCGTGGAAGAGCTTGAGAGGAAATGCGAAACGACGAGTAGTTCAAGCGGCGATGGCAGCAAGATGTCTCTCTTCACCGATCTTCTTGGTGACCCCATTTGTAGAGTCAGACACTCTCCTTCATTTCTTATGCTGGTAATCAGTCTTCTCTCTCTCCATCTTTTATCTGTTCTTGATTCTCATGCTTCTCGTGCCGTTGAATGATCAGGTAGGCGAATTAGGGTTTGGTGTTGAGAAAAAGATCGTCGGAATCATAAGAGGTTGCATAAAAACCGTCACTTGTGGAAGCAAATTCATCAGACCTAATAATAACGACAGTGTCGAAACGATCGCTACGGCAGTCACCACCAAACTCGCCTACATTCTTGGTCTCAGAGTTTCACCTTCTCATAGGTATATACATATATACACACAACAATAATATATACATATAGTGCATTTGTTCTGTTAAAATGACTCCGAGGAACATAATTTATACGTGGCAGGCGAAGAGGCGTGGGAACAAGGTTAGTGAAGGAATTAGAGGAGTGGTTCAGGAAAAACGGGGCTGAGTATTCCTACATGGCAACGGAATCGGATAATAAGCCCTCCTTAAACCTCTTTATTACCAAATGCCACTACGCTAGATTTCGAACCCCTGCCATCCTGGTCCAACCCGTATTCGCTCACCGGGCCAAGATCCGAAAAAACCGGATCCAACTCATCAAGATTGCCACGTCAGATGCTGAGTCGCTCTACCGCCGCCGATTCTCCTCCACCGAGTTTTTCCCGCACGACATCGATCGGATCCTCCGGAACCGGCTCAGCCTCGGGACCTACGTGGCAGTTCCGGCCAGGTTCGGACCTTGGCCTGGAACAGACCGGTTCCTTGCTGACCCGCCCGAGTCCTGGGCCGTGTTGAGCGCGTGGAACTGCAAAGCCAGCTACGCGCTGGAAGTCCGCGGCGCGTCGCGCGTGAGGAGGTTCGCCGCTCGTGCGACGCGAGTGGCGGACCGCGCGTTGCCGTGGCTGGGGATCCCCTCGGTTCCCGACGTGTTCAGGCCGTTCGGTGCGCTTTTCGTGTACGGGTTGGGTGGGGAAGGTCCACGCGCGGCTGAGATGGTATCAGTGCTTTGTGGCCACGCGCACAATATCGGAAGGGATATGGGTTGTGCGGTTGTGGCTGCTGAGGTGGCGGGTGAGGATCCGTTGAGGTTAGCGATCCCTTATTGGGAAAAGCTATCGTGCGCCGAGGACGTGTGGTGCGTTAGGAGGCTTGTTGATCATTACGGTGACGGGCCTGTTGGTGACTGGACTAAGTCCAGTCCAGGCCCATCGATTTTTGTTGACCCCAGAGACTTCTAGTTTTCTTTGTGATTTTATTGTTTTTCGTTGTTAATGTTCTACTGTTCATATTCAACGAGAGAACAACGTTTATATAAAATTTTACTTTGCTTTATGCAATAAAACTGGAAGATTGAAAGTTTCTTTTACTTCACATATTATTTTGATTAAAATATTAGGGCAGTGTAGCAAAATAGTCAAAATAAAACTATGAAATTTATTTATAGTTTACATTTCACAACTTTTAGGTAAATAACCAACAGATTTATGTGGCAATGATTAACGTCTGATTTGCCATTATTTATTAAAAAATTCGTCATTTTATCTCTCTTATTTTTTTCCTACACTTTTTTTACATAAAAACTTCAAAAAACCATATCTATCTCATATGAACTCGAAATTGAGTGATTACGAATCCTACGGATTCGTGACTATATCCCTAAAAATTGTCAAACGTAGGCTAGATCCAAAATCACATGTTTAAAGCGGTCTAGTTAGTTACAAATTTTATATTTTAATTGGTTGATTTATATGTTAAGAATTATTATGTAATTAATCATAATTATATTCTTTTATAACTTGCATGGATCGTCCTTTAATCTAAGAGATGAAAAAAATGGATCAAATAATAATACTAAAACCTATTAAAAGTTTATAGATCGTGCTATATATCACCTTGTATAATTTTTCACCTAGTATTATAGCTTTCTTGAGGTAGGCGAAATATCCTAATTTCTAATACAAACAAGTTTTGTTTTCATATTCATATGCGGAGTTCATGAAGTATCCCCAATTCAAAAAGAATAATAATAATAATTTTAACTCCGACACTGAACTTGTATTCTTTTGCGATATATGTCATAAAAAAAGTTAGTTCACATTCTTCTATAACAATAATGTTTTTTTATAACGAGTCTCGAACTCATGACGACTAAATTTCATATTCAAGAATTAATTTAAATTTTAAGAATTGAATCTAAATGTCTGTCCCGCGGCTCCCGCCCTCAAATCCTACTAGAACAATAAAAAATGAAGAACGATAAGTTATAACGTTACGTAGACGTCTTGTTTTCTATAGCAATAGATCGATCATGTAAATTCTAACAAAGCATGAATATTTAATATCTCCCGATATCTAAAAGTTAGTTTTGAGAGTTTTATTATGTATTATTCCGCCGTAATTGGAAGAATCAATAGCTAAATATAAGCTATATAGAACCTAAGTAGGAATTAATAAAAAAAAAATACTACTAAGATATATATATATATATATATATATATATATATATATATATATATTATCCTAATTGTTGGATCCTCTGTGGCATAGATTTTAGTTTGGCAAAACAAATTGTAACAATTGTTCAAGTCAAAGCTTCAAGAAACTGTTCGAGCAAGTTAAAGATTCGGGGTACTTTAAGTCTTTTTCCTCCCGCGTGAAAAAGAAACTAAACAACTTGTTTAGTTCCGATTTTTATGGACGAATAAGATCGGATTTGTTTATAGAATCCGACTTACTAGGTTTCGCGAGAGATTATGAGTGAATCATATAAATACCCAACTAGGCTTTGTGTTCGTCTCTCTACCTTGGAGATCATCATCGACAACGAAATCAAAGAACCTTGCAACTTTTGTACAGTCGTACTAAGTGTGTGAAACTTAATATTCATGTATCGTTGACTATTTGAGTGAGCGAATTGCTTTTCCCCCCGAACGTATTAGTCACCATGAGTAGGTGTTTTTTTTACCGAACATGGTTACCGATTATGTTTGTCTTTTATTGCCTTCTACTTATTGTTTAATTGATTATTTAGATATTTAATCATGTTAAAATCAATCAGCTGTTCGACAAGTAGTTTAAACAATTTAGTTGAACACCCATCTAACCTTATGACACGTAATTTCAATTGGTATCAGAGCGGGTCACTCGAGTCATTGAGTGTGATCCGATTTTGTCTACTTACGTGTTTTCTGAGTTAAGATGAAGATGACGGAGGGACACAATATTGGTGAACCTCCACTCTTGAAGGGTCCAAACCATGGATACTAGAAGACAAAAATGAAAGCATTTTTGAAGGCTATTGATGAGAAGGCTTGGGTGGCCGTGGAAAAAGGGTGGACTCCTCTACAGTTACTGATGAAAAAAGAACCACAACCACGCTTGCTCAGGATAAATGGTCTGATGAGCAACACCGAGAAGCCATGGGAAAATCTAAAGTCATGATCACCATATTCTCTATTGTAGATGAGAATATGTTCAAGCTAATCTCCAACTGTGAAATTGCTAAGGAAGCTTGGATATTTTGCGTGTAGCTCATGAGGGTAAAGACAAGATCAAAGTTCAATGTACTCGAATGCTTACTACCAGGTTTGTGAAAATCATGATGAAAAAAGAGGAATCAATTTATGAATACACTAGAATCCATGATATATCTAATGAATCGTTTGCTTTGGGAGAATCTTTTGATTATACAAAGCTAATGAGCAAAGTTATGATAACTCTTCTAGAAGGATTTGCTATGAAGGTGACTGTTATAGAAAGAAACTCATAATATATAGGAGATGAGACTTGACGAGTTGATGGGATCTCTCAAGACCTTCAAGATGAATTTTAAAGGAAAAGACTCAGATAAGAAGAACAAGAGTGTGGCCTTGAAAGCAGAAGCTATCACTAAAGCAGAAGAAGATCAAGATCAGACAGAACCGATAGCGTTGCTCGCTAAGAATTTTGGCAAAATTCATGAAGAGGATCACTTGAAGAAGTGGGGATCAAGGGCAAAATTCAACTCCATATAATCAGAACATAAGAGGCAATGATTTTCAGAAGAGAAACAGACTTGGCGACAACAACCAAAAGAATCGTGGAGACAAGGCTAAAGGAATCCAATGCAGAGAATGCGAGGATTTGGTCAAATCCAGGCTGAATGTGCTAACACTCTGAGGAAGAACAAGTCTTATGTTGCAAATTGGAGTGATGAAGAGTCTGAAAAACAACAGTCAAGATGATGAAACTACTAACTATATATTTAGCCTTTAATGTTGTTACAGGAGTAAACCAGAAGTTGTTGAACCTCTCCTTGATGACTGGAGCAGTGATGAAGAAGCCAAAGTAACAAAAGTTGACATAATTAAGAACTATTCGTTGCTGCGTGACAAGTAGGTCATAGTCATGGACAATAACAAAAAGATAAGTCAGAATGTTACTGATCTAAAAATTGAGAGGAACGCCCTAGAGAAGAAGGTAGCTGGTTTAATTTGTGAAAAAACGAAACTCATTGATTCTGTAGTTGTGTTGGAAGAGCAAGTGATAATTAAATGACAAGCGAGTCTACCTGGAAGCTTATGACGAATTGAGACAACTTAAGAAAAATGTGAAGATGCTCAACTCAAGCTCCAACAATCTTGACACAATCCTTGCATCTCAGAGAGGAAATGGAAGCAACAAAGAGCTTGGCTTTCATGGTGAGTCATCACAGAGACATACAAAGTTTGGAAAAGCTGGAGATCACATGGGGAATGAAGTGTCCAAGAAGATGTTCAAGCAACTGCAGCAACATGTCACTCCAACGACTAGCAGACAAAAGAAGAAGTGGGTATGTCACTATTGCAATAAAGCTAGTCATATAAAACCTTGCGATTTCAAGTGCCTCGCAGATCTCAGAATACACAGAGTAAGAAAGACAACTTCTGTGAGACAAGAATGGAAAATGAAGCAGCATCAGTGTTTTGTAGCCTACAAATCTTCTAAAGAGGTACAAGAAGGCAGCTAGTACTTTGATAACGGATGTTCAGGGCATATGAACGGTGACAAAGACTGTTTCACTAGCCTCAAGCCATGCAAGACTCATAATGTGAAATTTGGAGATGGGGCAAAATGAATACTTGTTGGGAAATGAATGCTCCAGAAAGAAGGGTTACCACAACTTAAGAATATCCTTCTTGTTGATGGTTTAAAGGCGAACTTGATTAGTGTGAGCGTGATGCAGACAATCATGTGTTATTCACTAAGAAAAAATGCCAGGTGTTCGACAAGAAGAATCAGTGTGTCCTGGAAGGGAAGAGGTCGTCAAACAACTGGTATCTCATATGAGTTGGTCAAGCAACTTCTCGAGCAATTTGTCTTATGAGCCAGTCAAATGAAATTAAATTTTGTCATTGGAGAATAGGTCACCTCAACATGAGCACCATGAAGAAAGTTGCTATAGGATGGCTTGTCAGAGCACTTCCCACACTCTAGGAGATCTCAGCATTATGCATGGAGACTATCAGATGGGAAAACAAACGAAGGAAGCTCACAAAAGCATCACAGATCAATACTATGAGACATCTAGTCCTCTTACACATGGACTTGATGGGTCCCATGCAAGTTGAAAGTATTGGTGGTAAGAAATATGTTTTCATTTGTGTTGATGATTATTCTCGATATTTGTGGATATATTTTCTCAGAGAAATATCATATGCAATCAAGGCATTCACCATTCTATGCATAAATGAAAGATAATGGTGAACACATCATGCCTATCCGAAGTGACCGTGGAAGAGAATTCAAGAGTAAGGGGTTCTTTGATTTTTGTGAAGCTCAAGGCATTGCGCATCAGTTCTCATCCCCCATCACTCCACAACAAAATGGCGTAGTTGAGAGGAAGAATAGAACAGTCCAGGAGATAGCCATAGGTTTGATCATAGCAAAGAAAAAGCCATTGAAGTTCTGGGCCAAACCACCGAATATAATATATCATCAATAGAGTCTTCATTCGATCTGGAACTGAGAAGACGTGTTATGAGCTGTGGAATGGAAAGAAGCCAACTATCAAGTACTTTCTTGTGTTTGGTAGTGTATGCTATATCTTGAATGACATAGAATACATGCAAAATTTAGATTCGAAGAGTGATGAATTAATATTCCTTGGGTACTCTACTTATAGCAGAGCTTATCGAGTCTAAACAAGCAAACTAACGTTGTCATAGAGTCAATATAAGTCACTGTCAAAGATATCTAAGAAATGAGAGATATTGAAGGTAAAGAATTTGGTCAAACAAACTCCTCATAGAATATTCAAGATAATTTTTTTTTACTCATCAGATGATGAATCTGTTTAGGACTTGAATGAAGATGATCCAGACATTCCTCTACTACAACCTTGTTCCAGAATTCAGAAGAATAATTTAATCTCATCAATCATCGGCAATCGTCTAGACGGAAGAAAAAACAGAGATAAGCCTATTATTAACTATCGTGATATAATCAATAATTCATGTTTAATCTCTAGTGCTGAACCCAAAAACATCAACAAAGCTATCATTGATGAATACTGGATAGTGATAATGCAAAAGGAAGTTAGTGAGTTTGAAAGAAACGGTGTGAAGGAAACATTATCAGCACAAAATGAATATTCAAGAATAAATCCAACAAGAAAGGAAACATCACCATGAATACAGCTCGCCTAGTGGCTCAAGGATACTCACATATTGAAGGTGTAAATTTCGAAGAAACTTTTGCTCTAGTTGCTCGTCTGGAGGCCATTCGATTGCTACTTGCTCTTGTTTATCATCTGAACTTCAAGCTGCAACAAATGAACATGAAAAGTGATTTTCTGAATGAAGTTCTCACCGGAGAAGTCTATGTTGCTCAACAAAAGGGTTTCGAAGATCCATACCATCCAGATTACGGCTATAAGCTCAAGAAAGCTCTTTATGTGTTGAAACAGGCGCCTAAGGCTTGGTATGTGAGGTTGACTGTGTTTTAGGTCGATCATGGCTATGCTCGAGGAGGAGTAGACAAGACTCATTTTGTGAAACACACTGGGTCAGACTTTATCATTGCTCAAATTTACGTGATGACATTGTATTTTGTTCAAGTTCAAAGAAGATGGTTGATTAGTTTGTTAAACAAATGCAACAAGAGTTCAAAATGAGCATGGTATCATAAATTTCCTATTTTCATGGGCTTCAAGTCAAGCATAAGTCAGAGGTTATCTTCATCTCACATAGATAATATGCCAGAAACTTATTGAACAAATTTGAATTCTAGAAAGTTGCACACAAGAGAGCTTCAGCATCTACTCATATCAAGGTCACAAAAGACGACAATAGGGCTCCAGTTGATCAAACACTTTATAGAAATATTATTGGGAGTCTGTTGTATTTAACTACAAGCATACCATATATTTCGTATTCAGTGGGAGTGTGTGCAAGATATCAGGCTAATATGAAAGAAAGCATTTTGGAAAATGTCAAAAGAGTAATCAAGTATGTGTGCAACACAATTGATTATGTCATTCGGTACACCATAGACACTAGCTCAAGTCTAGTGGGCTATTGTGATGCGGGCTGTGCAGGTAGTGCAGAATATTGAAAAGGTACATATAGAGGCTGCGTTTTTTTTGGGAAACAATCTTGTGTCATGGTTTAGCAAGAAGCATACTACATTGCTACTAGGAATAGTTGTACTCAGATGATCTGGATAAAACAAATGTTAAGCGAGCATGGAGTTTAACAAGATGTTATGCCTCTTTACTGCAACAATATGAGTGTTGTAAGAATTTCAAAGAATTCAGTGCAACACTTCAGAACAAAGAACCTCGATATCAGGCATCACTTTATCAGAGGATTAGTGGAGAATAAGATCATTGAGCGTAATCATATATCTATAGAAAAGCAGTTGGCCGATATTTTCACAAAATCACTTGAAAGTGTGCAATTTGAAACATTTAGATCTGCTTTGGGTCTATATGTTATTGAGAATTAATTTTCTCTATAATTTTTCGTCAACCAGGGAGAGTGACATCTTGGCATAGTCACATTTTTTGATAGATTTTTTTACCTGTTTTTTTTAGAGAAAGTGGGTTTTTATTTTTGATTTGAAATGGGTCAGTCGTGCTTTACACGTGGCTGACGTCGGTGAAGTATTTTGCAACCGTTCCAGATTCCCATAAAAAAATCGATTATTACTCAGACTCAGTCATATTACTTTCTCTCACTTGTTCAAAAAAAGTATCCAAGAAAACCCTCGTTCCTCATTTTTCATCTGAAAATCCAATGAAAAATTTCAAAAATTCCTTCACCGATTAACGTCAAAATGGTGGCCACTCACGCTTGTAGAGTTTTATCGTTTCATTCCCCCACTCCGATCAAGTCTCAACAGTACCAAGACTCCTATGTCATGCCATTCAGCATCAGCGCCGACATCACGACCTTGGAGAACATCAAGAAGACGCTTCAAAATCACCCAAATCCAAGAGAAGATTTTGGTGAAATCACAACTCAGGTTAGCCCCATCCAATGTTGGTAAGAATGTTCAAGTCTCAGAACCTATAATGGGTTCTCAGACCTCGATGGAAGTGCCGGATCAGGAACATGCAACTCAGGGGGATTCAAAAATCCCTAGCCCGGTAGAAGTTAATGAACCAACATTAAGAGTGATGATGAAGAAATTGATGGAGAGGACCATTAATGTCTTAATTTCTACAAGAAAAAGGGTTGAATAAGTATCATAGGAAGAAGAAATCTCAGTTGCTGAAAAACATGTCATCATTAACGTTCTTATCATTTAAGATTCGAATGCTGGTTAGAGAACAAGTGTCTATCCCAGCTCAGCTAAAAAAAGTATGAAGAGAAAAACAGGAGAAGATGAAGAGAGTGATGAGATGGCTAGAGTCTCATAAGATGATGAAGCAATTTAATATGAGGAAGAGCCTTTCAAAAGGAAGAGAGATTATTCTTCGAGGAAGAAGAAAACTAGAGTTAAGAAGAGAAGAAGAAGAAGAAGAAGACCCAAGCAACAGCTTCGGTCTCTGCACCAGAAGTTGTTCCCGATCATGTTCAACAATAGGTTCAACCATAAGTGACTGCTCTTGAAGATGCCCAAGGCTCCATTCCTGTACCAGAACCAGCAAAGAAGAAGAAGAGTCCTTCTAAGAAGAAAGCCTCTACTGCACCAGGTGTCTGAAAGAAAGAAGTGTGGTTCATATCCCTGACCAACTACAGCAAGTGAGAGCTGATGTTGAAACACTCTGTCATTCACGAGAAGAAGATTGATGAAGAGAAGTACACAGTCTCTCAGATTTTGTCATTGCTGAAAGAGGTAAAACTGTTCTCTACTGTTACCTCATCTAAGAAGTTTGCTATTCAGATTGTTAGGTAGGTTATAGTAAACTTGAATGAGGATTTTGGAAATTCATCGAGCCCAAACTTTGGAGTAGTTAGGATCAGGGGAAAGGAGTTGTCAAACAGTGCTGACTTGATCAACGAGTTCTATGGTTCTGTGGTAAAAACAACTATTGTGGAAGAACCTGATTTGGATAAGGTTGCTAGGTTTCTCACTGGTGATGAGAGAATCAAGTGGATTGATCAAAATATGTCTTCCACTGGCCATGAAGTATTCCTTGTTGTATGGAATAACTATCAAGAACTGGTTCCCTTCACTTCAAAGTGGCACACCCAACAAAACCATTGCTCAGCTTCTGTATGCGATTGAAAAAAAAAGGCTTAGTTGACATTGGCCACATCATCTACAACTAGATAGCTGCACACGACACATTTGAGAAGGTAAACCATCTAGGTTGTTTTCCCTCTCTATAAGGTGGTGATGAAGCAGAGCACGTGACTAGAGGCAAGTCACACTGACCTTTTTGGAGAACCTAAGTTCATCTATGTTGTTCTCAGGTTGTTCACTGGGAAGCATAAGAATGACATTGCGGGGGGGGGGGGGGGGGGGGGGGGGGGGAAGAAGTTCAAGAAGATGTTCAAACATCTTCATTTCTTTGCAGGTACATCCTTTATCTCCTCATCCATGAAGGAGAAGATCATCAGACATCTTGAAGCCGAGATCAAGTTCAAGACATCAGAGATCACAAGGATTACCAACTCCAGAATTAGGCTACTCAGCAACCTCCTATGAGACATTAAGTACTCGGTCAAAGAAGTTCTTGTTGAAGATGAAGAAAGAGATCAAGATTGAAGCCGTTGCATCAAGAAGGATGTATTTTCTTTGTTCATTTCATTATGTTTTACTCTCAACCTAGACTTATATGTTCTCTTGGCTTATCTTTTTGTGACAAAAAGGGGGAGTATTTTTGGTTGAGTGTTTCTATTTCTTTTGGTGTTGTAATAACTAGTTAAACAATTGTTTTACTTCCTTTATTTTAAAAAGAGATTAAAAATAGTAAATTTGTATTGTTGCATGTATTTCATTGTAATTTTTTATCTAATACATATTTATCTTAATCAATGTGTATTTATATTTAGAATCAATTTTTGAAGTAATGTAAATATGTAGCATTAGAATAATTCCAAATTATAGTAATGTAATTGAAAATAAATAAATAAATTAAGGGTGCAAACATAAATATGAGAGGTAAATGGAACATAAATATATACTATATTTAGAGTTGAACATAGTTTTATTGGAGATGGGTTGCTCAATTGAAATAAAGTAAAAAAAAAATGGAGTGCTTCATTAGAGATGCAGACAAATTGCATAATGTTTAAGCTATTTCTATATTTAATTATATTATACAAACTTTTATTTTTTTTATTTAATCATACTATGTAATAGAGCTTGATGTGAAAGTTGTAATAGAGTTTGGTGTGAGTGAATGCTTGAATGTAAATGGTTACAATGCACAGTATTATTATAAGAAAACCTATAGTTAGGATTTAGGACTTAATCTAGCTAGTAAATTAGAGCCACGTAGACAACACTAATATAACTCAGTATAAAGCATGTAAGCACCACACATTCGAGAGAGAGAGAAAGAGAGAGAGAGAGAGAGAGAGAGAGAGAGAGAGAGTCCTTTTCTTCAAAAATATATATCCCATGAAAATATTGGTCCAATCCAATTCTATGACCCAATTCTTCAAGGCTCATGCTTATGAATAATGCCCTCATAAATGACAGCGAAATAATATGCTTCCTAACATATAAAAATCTGTGGTTGAGCTATACTGCATTGCATTGATTTTTTAATTGCTATTTTTTAAAAACTAGATATAGATGTTTCGATTCAGTACATTTTACTTTCTCGAGTAGGTGAAGCCGTACAGGTGATTTTAAAATGGACTGTCAGAGAAAGAGTGGGAGAAAAATCTACTTCATCTACCGTTGGAAAAAAAAATGCAGACACGTTGTTTGTGAAATTTTAAAAATATAACCTTTAAGAAATTTAGAAATTTTGTGTTTATATGAAATTATTTGTATATGATACGTGTGAAGTGTTATTTTATTTGAATGGCTCAAGCCTTTCTAGTTAATGAGAATTGTCTTCCTATTAGTTGAATATATATATATATATATATATATATATATATATATATATATATATATATATATATATTATTGACAGAAAAAATTAGTACGATAAATGTCTCACGAAGAGTACCTGATTTCGAGAATGCAGTCCCAAGAACTCCGAGCGTCTATGCAAGATTATTTCTAAGGACCGACGAATCTAGTAAAAGAGAGAAAATTATTGTTTTAAAAAATAATTCCTCGTAGTCCCAATCTCTCAATTCTCCTAATCCATATTCCTCTCTATCTCACTTCTCATTCTTCACCATAAAACCCTAGCCACCAAAAAATATATCTTTATCTCTTTGTTCACAGATTCTAGCGTTAAAGACTAATTTTTTCATCACCGTTTGAAAAACTAGGTTCCGAGTCGTTTAGAGTGCTCAAATTCCTTCGACGATTTAAGATCGTAACTTTCGATATCCAAATGAGAATAATCTCACCACAACACAAATTAGTTTAAATTAAATTTGATGAGTGTGTAAAGTTTTTATCTAGCTTTGTATGATTAAGTATGTGTTACGATATTTGATGGGGTGATTGTTTTTTTTTATGGTTTGTGATTTTGATTGATTTATGATTTGTACGTTATGTGTTGTTAATTTGATATTTAAATTAAAGTAGAGCTATGATAACATGTTATTTGTTCTTTAGTCATGTTATCATTTGAGCCTTTGTATAAAAGTATTTATGTCACGCATGTCATATCTGTATGTAACGTAAACCTCAAAGTGAAAAAATAAAAATAGGCAAAGGGAGTCGTATCGCATCGAGTTACGGAGGTCTTAAAGAGAATTCCTCGAGCCATTTTACGGGCCCAAATGGAAAAATTTCTTGGGCCGAGATCCAAATGAGAATTTTTCTCATACGTTATAAGTTTAAGAGATAGAGCGAAGTATGAGATCTTGCAAACCTATATCTCTGTCTTTAAAGTATGCACTGAAATATGTACGATTACCTTAGCGGCACTTTAAACTAAAAGTTGATAGAATTATAAATAAAAAAGACCAAATCACCGATTAGTTTGAAAACATTAATAACCGGTTCGTACATAGCATTACTCATCCTTTTCGTGAGCTTTATTTTATTCTTGTTAAGCGTAAGATCATTTCCATAAAATAAAAATGCGTTTGTTTTGTTGGTGAACAACCTACGACTACAAAGAGTTGACCAAGGTCGACTAACGGTGTCGATATCGAGAGAGTTTGGTTGTGGTTGTCATTCATGAAATAAGTCTTCTGCTGTGAATCATTAAGAAGTAAATTTTGTTGCGATTTTTCCGTACGCAAGTGCACGTAGTCGCTCAAGTAGTAGAGTTCGTAAGTACGAGTCGATCCCACGAGGAAAATGTTTAATTAAATTGACAAGATTACTAGTACGAATTGAACCCAATGATTTGATGATTATGATGGTTATCAAAACAAACGAAAATTAAAAACAATTAACATACGAAAGATTACGATAGTGAGAAAGCAAGAACTATGGCTTCACAAGTTATTCCTATGGTTTGGATTCGGGAATTACGCACAAAACACACACTCTTATGTTTGCTAATCACGCTCACGATAATGGTAATCTAAGAATTCTCTCGAACATCTAAGAATCTAAACCTATGCAGGGATATCTTCTCTCGATCTCAACCCCTAAAAACAACGGTTAGCATTAAAAACAAGAACGTTCACACGACTCCGAAACAGCCTAGCTATGTCTAGCCTAGGAATGTATCCCGGTAAATTAATCCTTGTGCACGACTAACCTAATCTCTTCCGAGCATTAAGCAATCCTAATATCATGAACACGGTAGCTAATCGAATTCAAGCATTACACACGGAATTAAAATAAACAAACATGATAGAGCATATGAACATTAATTTGACATGAATGAATCCATAACCATATTCCTAACTTGCTACACCATAGCCCTTAAAGAATTTAGTGCATGATTGAACGGAGAATAAACGGCGATGAATATAAAGCAATCATGAATAAAACTGAATTATATTAATAAAAACGGGAGTTCCAAAGATTCAGAGAATAGAGATGAAAACTGTGAATGATGAAAACGAGAATTGTGGCGACGATGATCCTCTCTGAATGCTTCTTCTCTCCCGGGATTTTTGCGGCCGAATGAAAACAAAACTAAAAGCAAAAGCAAAGATGTGTTTCTAAATAAACTAAGATGTTTTTGTAGGTTTCCTAGGTTTTTCGGAGCTCATATGGGCCGTCGGATCGCATCCAACGGCTTGGATTACAATTAAAACGCGTGACAAAAAAAAGTGGGAATCGGGGCCTGTGCGCCGCACAGGTCTTCCTGTGCACCGCACAGGTCTTCTGGGCAGCCTGTGCACCGCACAGGGGCCGCACAGGGCAAACGCACAGGACTCTGGAAGTTTGTGCATTGCTTGGTTCACCTTGAACCACCTATCTTGAGCTCCGGGTGTCGGAATTGAGATCCGAAAGATGTTCTGAACTCCTTGCGATTGCCCCGTCGTACTCAAATGCTCTATTTGTCATTTTTGAACCTCCAAACTCTGAAAATTAAGAAAAACACTCCGAAACACATGAAAATGCTCTCGAACTAACTTCTTTTCACTTCCGAGAGTACAAACAAACACGTTTAAAACGCGCTTATCAAATTTTAAGGTTTTAATTTCTTTTATGTTTAAAAGTTTGAAGTTTAAAAATCTTTATTCATGTTCATTGAATTTAATATTTTCATTTACATCTTGATATTTCACTATCGCTTTTTATTTTAAATTTTTACTTCGGATCTTCTAATATTTTGTTAAATACTTTTATTAAATTTCAAAATGTTGTTTTCAAGTTTTAATTCGAGATGTTTTAAGATATATTTTTTTGTATACTGAAATTTAAATTTGTCATGATTTACGATGAAAAAAAAAATTCTCCAAATTTTTATAAAGCTTATAAAGTAAAATAAGTATCCGGAAAACACATTGGTTATTGGTTGTCACTATAATGAACTTCTTTTTCCTAACCTTGACATGAAAAGCATAATGCAGTATAAATTTAACAGCTTACCAAGTTCCGCTCGCAGTGTATGACAGACGAAGGTCATGAGCAATGAATACGGTGCTGTCATAAATCCCCCTAAATATTTTTTACATGAGTTTATTACCTTTTTTATATAAAAAAAAAATATCTATATATAAGTTAAAATTTATGTAAAAGTCCCTCCTATATAAACCCGCATAATTAAGTTTTCTGACTCCTTCATATTCATATTCATAAAGATTTTGGATCTCAAAATGTGAGTCAGTTTGACTCAATATCATATGCTCGATCTTAGCTTAACATATCTCAAGGCTCGACCTTCGCTATCGAGTTTATCCCAAAGATTTTGGATCTCAAAATGAGTCGGTTTGACTCATGAATATCATATTCACATATCCAAAACGATAAAATGTACCGTCCCGATATCATAATTAACTAATTCATTAATAACGGTAACCGTCTACAAAATCTCTTCAGAAAAAAGGTATACAAAATATAATGAGAGGTAAGTCACATATTCTATGATAATATATACGAGATCCACAACCATTTACAATGACAAGAGTCTTTGAACGTCCTAGGGTTAGATTGATTAGCCATCAGGATTACAAGCTTGGTCGAAAGGAGGTTGAGCCCTCCTTAATTTTTGTTTTACGTTTTTGGCTCATTTTTACTGAAAATTTACAAATTGGCTTCCGTGAAACTATTTTTTCAAATTAGTTCCCCCGGGGATCTTCTCTGGCTCCATCCCTGGGTCGAAGGGTTACGTTAATTATTTTTTTAGCATCACCAAAGAGCATTCTAACAAATACAGGAGTATTTATCGCTCTCTAAAGTTCTAGGTATTACAATATTGTATAGAACTGCTTAAACAAATTAAAAGAGGCAAACATATACGAAAAATCAAGATAGAAACAACTAACTTTAATCAGCCAAAATATATCAAACCGAAATCAAAGTTTATATTTCAACAATAATTGTGTTACATTGCATTGGATTGTATTAATTGTATCGACTATGTATAGTTCGTATATTTCTCCCTCTATCAGGCGTTAGATAGAAGTCTTTATATGCATATGAACAAGATTATGCGTTTTCATTGGATCTCAGAGCTTGTTTCTGTAGACATGACAGTAAATGCAGAGAGAAGGAAAAAACGGTACCAATCCCGAGGAATCTTCTTAGTGTCTGAAAGTTATGATCGCCAGCTTTCTGCCACCAGAATTCATTTCCATATTTTACGGCTTCACAACGGAACGGTGCACGTTGAAATAAATAATGAAGACTTTGTAGCATGTCTTTAATTATTTCTCTACGATACCAACGTCGTAATATACATATATATATATATAACTGCGTATTTATAATATAAATGATATTTTTCATGCTTGATACTCGATCTCAGATTATTTTTTACTCCGTATTTAAATTTGCAACTCTATAAATGATGACACCTTTGATTGTGGTCATAAAATAATATATGATCTTGTTACCCATAAAAATAATTAATTCATATTTGATCTCTCTCTCTCTCTCTCTCTCTCTCTTGTTTCTTCTCTTTATATCTCACCTATTTCTGCATAAACAAAGTGAAACCAGAATGTTAAATGACTTTATACACTCAATAAATATGAAAGAAAAGCTACCAGATTACAGGACGATATTTATATAAATCAGTAATATTTGATGAGATGTTTCATATACTCTTCCGAGTTCACGTCATATCATTAGATATGTTGATGTGGATATTTTGGTACTATCAAGACAGCTTCATGAATTCTTAAGTCCGCTCTAAAGATGAACTTAAATCTTTTTCAGTACCTATTCCTCTACTATATGTCACATATCTAAGCATGGATAGTCATGTAACTATAGATTGTTAAACAATATTATTACCCTTCAATTTTACATTTATCTAATATAAATGGGTTTAGTGACGCTATTTAATTATATGAAACGTTAAAATTTTTGAAATAGTCACGTAAATCTATTTAACTATCAAAATAATAAAAAACGCAGAGTAAATTTCTAGTAAATATGACAATTTATGAAATATTTACAATTTTTTTTGTTATTTACGAAAAATTTACAAAACGTTGGCTAAAACGCACATGTTTATGTTTATGTTTATGTGACTTATATCGCTAAATTTTTTTAATATAAATTTAATAAGTCCGTCCAATAATTTATTACTCTGCTTGTTTAGATGTACATTTCTAAATAATTTCTCATATTGTTATAGAATTAATATCATCCGTACTCTTAAATATACTTACTAGGGTTTGTCTAATTAATCGCATATGCATTACACTGCTACCGAAGTTCGACATTCGTTAAAAGTACAACGTTCCTCCTCATAATAAACCAAATCAGCAAGCAAATACATCAATGACAAACCGTATTTAACTCCAACACAGAATCTGATGCAAATGAAAAAAAAAGAAGCTACTGCAAATATATTAACGTCATAAAATGTATGAATAATAAGGGCTCTTCAGATGAACAACTTGAGAGCCTTTCCTTTCCCCTGTTCTGCTCCGTCGTGGAGGCTCGTCGCAGTAGTCCTCCTCCGCTTCCTCTTCACCGGAGAAGAATCATCGCCGCCGCTCTTCTTGAGCCGTCTACCACCGCAAAACTTGACCTCGGGGCCGAGCCCGTGGGAAATCAGGCTTGAAGAGCCGAAGAGGAGCAACGTGTCCACAGCCGCCTGACACGTGGCCCACCGTCCCGCCCCGAGTAGCCCAACTGCACCGCTCACCGGGTTCACCACCCGCCCCACCGCCTCGTGCACCAACGACTCAAACAAAACTGAACACAAAGCAGACAGATCAGCAGATAGATAGATATAGTTATGAATATATATATATATATATATATATATATATATATATATATATGAATATATATATACCGGGTCGTTGGTCTTGGGGGACGGAAGAGAGGAGGGAGAAGAGGGTGACGCGGCCGAAGAACTTGGCGACGAAGTGAGTTGCGTTGGCCTGAGCTTGTGGGTACCCAATCCACGGCAGGCTATGGCGGAGCGTGCATTTTTCGCCGGCGCATTTCCTTCGCAGAACTCGACACCCATTGCACGCCCCGCCCATGATCCCCGAACTTCGACTATATGTAATATAAATACTATATGTATCTGCTGCGTATTGATGATATAAATTTGGAGGAAAATGTATGTGGCACGAATATATGTAGAGGACCACCCTCGAGTGCACATATATAGTAAGAAAAAAATTCATAAAATAGATTCATTAATATATCAAAAAATAGACTATATATATATAAATAAAATAAAAAGATTATGTATCTCAATATTATAATAAATAAATAGACTTTCGTTTTGCCCCAAACGTCCCTTAACCTCAAATAAAGAGAGTGATTTTGTTAAAGTTCGTCTCTATCATTTTCCGTCGTATTTATTTGTTTGGTCATTATAAAATATATATATATATATATATATATATATATATATATATATATATATATATATATAAAATATATATTTTTTTCAATGCTTATGATTGATATAATACTAAGATTCCAGTCCTTTTCCAAGCAAAAAAAAAAAAAAAAAAAAAATTCCATCCTTAAAGCTTTGAATTTTATCAAATACTTGGAATATATATATAATCATATTGACTTTTATGTTTGATATTTTTTCTGTTTTGAAAAGTTCACATTATCAATTAACAAATTCAGTCCTCGTTTTTTGTATGCTCATTCTGTGACCTCAATAATATGGGAATTAAGCATATGATCACTACAGGTTCTTTATGTCAAAATTTTAACTTAATTACTTAATAAATTAGAGAAATTGTCTCAACTACTACCGTTTGATAATTTTTTTCCAATTTTCCACCAAAAACTTAATTTGGTCAAAAACACTACTAAGTCACTTATACAAATACAATTTTATCCTCAATAATTGATGTTAACAATAGATGTCGATTGTTGACATCTATGTCAGCAAATAGATAATCCAAAGCTCACAGGTGTCAACAATAGATGTCAATTGTTGACATCTATGTCAACAATAGATATCAATTGTTGACATCATGTTGAGGGTAAACTTGTATTTGTACAAGTGGTTTACTAATATTTTTGGCAAAATTAAACTTTTGATAGGAAATTAGAAAAAACTTATCAAATGGTGATAGCTGAGGCAATTTCTCAATAAATTAAAGAAATAGTTCAAATTAAAGCAAGCCACACTGTCGTACCATGTCCCGTCGTATCATGTCAATAGAAATGAATTAAGCTATATTACTCATATATTTAGTAGACTCCGAGAAAGTACTCGGAATTTATGAGAACTAAAAGAATCCAGCACCAAGCTCGAACCAAATAGGTTCAACGGACAAAATAAGATAAGAAACGATTCGTTCAGAAGTCAATAATGAACCCTACTGAGCAGAATTTCGAAGAGAACAGAAACTAATAAGTAAAATACTAGTCAAACAGATGAAACACATGTAAATCAATAAAATAACTTAAGTAACAGACGCATCTCGACGGTTATTCCGACCAATTGAGAAAATAACCATCCACTACACATGTTCTAGGAGCGGCTATCGAATAATTTTCAGGGACGTGAGACTGATCACCCCACGTACTCGACTAAAAACCCTATAAATAGATGAAGAGGTCGGTGAACGAGGACAATTCACTTTTCGCACATACAAGCACAAACTAGAAGTTTCACATCATTCAACACCCTCATTTACAATCTCTCTTTTGTTAGATTCATCTGTATTTAGAGATAATCTTGCCTAGAAACTTGGATTTCTCGGGACTGCGTGCTCGAAACCAAGTTCTCATCAAGAGAAAATTGTTGTACTATTTTTGTCTATCAACAAGTTATAACATTAATATTTAAATAATTAGATTATAATTATAGTTGAAAATAACCATTTGACTATTAGATATAAATTTTTTACGAGACATTGTATTAATATATGCATTGGAATTATTATTAAACTATGACATTCTCAATACTTTAGGACTAAAATCTAATAAGTTAAAATTCATTCAAAAATATGACTTTCTTATATGTATTTGTACAAAAATACCCTTAATAATATATCTTTTTTTTGGCATTTACTTTTGTTATTTACTTAATGGTCACAAAGGTAAGGTTAGAGATCATTTTTGTTTGGCGTGTGAAGTTAAAAAAAAATGGAAAAGCTGGAAGAAAAATTTGTTTGAAAAATCTAAAAATTCGTTTGAAGATTTATTGATATTTTTTGTTTTTTATTGACATGAATGTCAATAAATCTTCAAACGATTCTGAGAAATTCTTTGAAGAATTATTGATATCGTTGTCAATAAAATTTTTGGATATCAATATATCTTCAACATACTGAATTCTTTGAAGGAGCCTTCAACTGAAAGGAGTAGGTCTCACACCATGAGAGGTCTCGAGGAAAACTCAGAAGAAATTGGAGACAACGTAGGTACCAATAAAACCGACTTCAAAAGATTGGAGCGTCGCATTGAGGAAGTAGCGCTTAGTCAGAAAGATCTGACACATAAAATTGGAGATGTTGTCTCTCCGTTCACGGCACTGGTGTTAGAACATCCTTTGCATAAGAGGTTTAGAATGCCAAGCATCCCGACCAACGATGGGAAGACTAATCCTGGCGACCACCTTGATACTTTAACCTCGTAGATGCTACTACAAGGATCCGGACGAGAAGTCATGTGTAGAGCTTTCTCTATCACTCTTTCAGGCTCCGCCAAAAGCTGGTACGGAAAGCTCAGGCTGAACTCGGTGGGATCATGGAAGCAACTGGCACGAAAGTTCATGGAACAGTTCTTCAAGTCTAGCTGCGGGAAGACTCCCAAACAGAGGCTTTTAGTGATCAAGCAAGTCCATGATGAGTCACTAAAAGACTACATAATCCATGTCCACTAAAAGATACTCGGAGTGAGCGCTCCAAGTAGACGATCTCAACGGAGATTTCAAGCTCTTCGGCATCATCTCAGGGATCCAGACAGAAAATAAAGTAATAAGATAGCTCCGAGCCACACCAAGCTCGGCGGAGATAGTTGGACCTGGGAACTTTGGGAAATCGTAATCCATGTCCACCCTGAAAAAGTAATCCTTCCATTTTGTTTGACTGGTCAAAAGATACTCCACAAGCTAGATAGTGTCAGAATGAGTCACAATGTAATACCAACCGCACTAGTCGGGACTGGTCTTGAAGTTGTTAAAATGATCGAAGTCCTCAAACTGAGGAGTCTCCTCATAAAACTTGGCTCAAAGTGTAGTCATCCCAACAAAAATGCGGTAAACGTTGGGATCAAATTAGATCGGTGCACATCCGAGCCGATTGAGAAACTGTGCAATCAAAGGGTGAACACGCAACCCCCTGATTATCTTTGAAATAGCCTTTCTGAAAGCCACTTTCCCAGGAGGAGAACAAGCCATTTCATGTGCCTCCGGAACAGAAAATATCAAGTCTTCCGAAATCTTAAACTCTTGGCGAATACCAAGGTACCGATAGGAAACTAGAGATGTCCAGTGGGTAGTCGTCCATTGACCCTCTTTCCTCTCGAAGTAGGTTTCATTGGAACTCTCCAGAGGAATATCCATGCCAAAGGTTCGACCACTTATCTCGGCATGTTCTGAGGCTGAGATCGGCACCCGTGCTTGGACCTGTTCAGCACAAAGAGTAGAAGAGGGAGACGCCGCCTCCATTTCTACTCCCGACTCGTCAATCTGGACTAGGGCCATGGAAGCTTCAGACTCCAAAGACATTTTTTCCTTACAAATTAACGATGAAGGATCAAAAATCCGATTTAAAAATTCCTAGAGGTCGGTAATATACTTCAGATAGAGTAATCGCAAAAACTAGCTTATCCCAATCAATCTTAGGCACATGATACCAGTCCTATCACGAAAAAAGGACATCCCTCCCAGAAAGAAAGATAACGTCCTCAGGATCAGCTCCGTCCTGTGGACCACCCGAGGATCAAATTTAAGGTCTGGACGTAAAAAAATCCCTATTCCTAACAAAACCATACCAAAATTAGAAACCCTAAGAATTGAGAAACAGAAGAGGTCCGAGCTCTGAAGACACACTGAAGAACTAATCTCAAAACAGATCGAAAGAAAAATTAGCATGCGTTTGATGCATTACAATCTAGAAGGATCAAAGAAACTTACCCAAAGCAAAATTCCGGATGAAAAGGTTGAAAAGCTTACAAAAATCGCCAGAACTACGTCCGAGAAATAAAAAAGGCGAAAATGACGCTGAAAACACAAGTGAAGACCAAAATGAAATACAAAATCCAGAAAAACTTATACATATTCGAGATCAAAGGACCAGATTAAGTATGTCGAAGAAGATTCGCAATCAAATGGTAGAAAGAATAGTCGGGCCGATTCAAAGTAAATAATAGCTAAAACGTCGTCACACCGACTGGCTTAAATTAGAGATAGTCCGAGCAAAACCACCCCGGAGTATCCCACTAACAAAATAGGTAAAAAAATGTTCGATGTATAATTGAGTTAAAGATCATACCAAATAGTTCCTGACCATTTTTATTAAAATACTAAAAAACTAGAAGGCTGTTGTTACTCATATAATTTTCACAATCGAGCTAGAGCTCGGATGCACGAGAACGGTAGGAATCCAGCACCGAACCTGAGTCAAATAGTCCCGTGGGTTTATGAAAGTTAAGGAATGACCCGTTCATAAGGCAAAAACGAACCCTACCGAGCAGAACTTCAAAGAGAAGAGAAGCTGATAGGTCAAAGACTAGTCAAACCAGATATAAACACATGTAAACCAGTTCAAATTGTAATAAAATGCTCGCTTCAACAGTTATGCCGTGCAGATGAGCAAGTAACCGTCACTACGCATGCTCTGGAGCAGTTATTCAGCAACTGTCGGGGCTGATCATCCCAGAGACTTGACCCAAAGGACTATAAATAGAAGGAATCGAGGCTGAAACAAGATGATTCACATTTTTAGACACACAAGCACATGTCTGAAACTTCATCTATTGTTCAACACCCTAATTTATTTTATCTCTTTTACTAGATTCGTCTGTATTTAGATATAATCTTGCCTAGATACTCGGAGTTCTCGGGACTGCGTACTCGAAATCAAATACTATTCGTGAGACAATTGTTGTACTAATTTTGTCTGTCAATAAAGAATAATCCCATATG
Source organism: Urtica dioica subsp. dioica (assembly GCF_054948205.1). Taxonomy (NCBI): domain Eukaryota; kingdom Viridiplantae; phylum Streptophyta; class Magnoliopsida; order Rosales; family Urticaceae; genus Urtica; species Urtica dioica. The sequence goes on along the minus strand of NC_142763.1, from coordinate 30,331,940 downwards.
TATTTTCAAGCAATGCTAAAAAAAGGATCTTTTTAACTCTACATACACACATTATAGATGAGATATAGAAGATGATGGGAAAAAATTACTAATATTTTATAAATATTAGAAAATATTTATAATTTAATCATTTGTGGTCCCTTCAATAATTGTGTAAAAAAAAGGGGTAGAATTTACAAATTACTATGTCATTTAACCGGATCCCTCGGACATCACAAGTTGGTGGTATCTTTAATCTCGTTAGGTAGCAAAGGAGGGTGAAATTAGGAGGGTGGGGTTCATCTATCTGACATGGCATGATAAAAGTTGAATATGGGTAAACCGATGTTAGTTTAAGTTTAACCAAGAATTGAATAATTGTGAAAAAAAAAAAAAAACAGTGGTTGATATCACGATCTAGCTTTGCCGTGATACAAAACACATAAAAATTTAAAGATTTTGTTACAATAAATATGTAAATACTAATACATACTTTAAATTTGTATATTCATCAAATAGTATTTTATAAATATTTTTAACATGACTGCTTAAATTACTAATATAATATATAAAAAAAAATTAAATATTTTATTCTAAAATACATTAATCCAAGGGTTCTATAATGATATAGTCATATATAAATCTCAAATTTGCATGATAGTCAACATTTAGTTAATTATAGTTAATTAGTCATTGATTTTTTTAACAATAATTAGTTGACCATTTTGCCCAAATAATTTCCATCTATTGGCAATTAATAAGCTAAAGTTATTTGAGAAAAATTACCAATTAATTATTCTTAATAGAATCAGTGGTTAACTATAATTAACAAACCGTTGGCTATTTAACAAATAATAAATTTGATATGGCTTAATTGCTTATAAATTTCGTAATTCAATTACAACACGTACATTAAAAAAAAATTAAAACTACTATAATTAACTCACAATATTACATAGACAATTGAAATAAAAATAAAAATGCATAGTTTTCCTTAGGTATAGACCATTTGTGGGAACAATATTTTACTTTTTAAATGCAATGCTTTGATTATGTACTATGGCGTGTATTTTTATTATCATTATAAAATGTAATGCATTGATTTATATACTTTGTTTCCAATTAATAAATAACCATATTTTATGTGATAGATAAATATGTTACACGTTTTCGTTCATATTAAAAATAACATATATACATTCGGTAATATATATCAAATTATTAAGAAAGAAGAAATGTAACAAAAGTTTAAAACTATAATTCTAAAAAAAATATAATGGGAAATAATGTATCCAGAATATTTTTTAAGGGGGTGTAAAATAGAGATGAGTTGCTCTTAGAACCACATATTAGAGAAGAAGAGAATTAGGAGAAAATAAAATTTTATATTAATAGAACTGAGTTCATTTACGAGCTTAAATACAAACGAAAATCGGAAAATCAACAACATAACAGTTGTACATTGAATTTGTCAAATAAGAGCTGGCCATGTACACATAATAATAAAGAGACTAGCCTTATTTAAACATACTAGACATTTATCCTTGACTTCAATACTCCTCCCTCAAGCTGCACCATAAAAATTCTTAAGGAAAAGATTGTACATAGTGAACCTTAAATTTGGGGCAAACAAAGTGTTGTTACCTCTATTGTTGGCTTATTTTTTTACTGCAAGCTTGTTTGGAAAGATGTCTTGCAACATGTTGCACTTTGTGCTAAGACATCTTATCCAGGTTCGCCAGTACATTGTGTGCGAATTGGGTTACCACATCTTGTGTCATTTCGTTTACGCATTGTTTATTTTTTATCTTTCTATTACACCAATTCAAGTTGTCACATACATTGACTCTACATTGTGTGCGACATCTCGACACTGTCTAAACATATTTTCACAAGGGCTTGGCCTATACATCTGCAAAGTTAATTATGAGTGCGTATTGTGAATAGTTCTAGGACGTCTGATTGCAGACGTTTCCTGAAAAAGTACAAGTTAATTTATTTGTGTTTCATACGCTCGTGAAGGGTTAGATTTGATGCAATATGCAATCTGGCTTGATTATCGCAGTACAAGACAGAAGGATATAAGGATATGATTTAGAAGTCTTGAAGAAGTTGTTGTAGCCAAATAACTTCACTCCTAGCAGCAGTAAATGCCTGATGCTCTGTTTCCATTGAGGACCGGGAAATCGTTGCTTGCTTCTTTAATTTCCAGCAAACAAGGGAGTCACCGATACAGACATAGTATCCAGTAATTGATCGTCGTGAATCCGAGCATGTCACCCAGTCTACATATGTAAAACCCACAGATTTGCTCCGTGGAAGAAGCTGAGAATAATAGACTCGGTCTGGGAGAAGACCTGATATATGAGAGCACGTGATGAGCGTCTTGAAAATATGGAGTTCTGGGGAGCTGTAAGGAATTGACTAAGAGCGATAACAACAAAGATAATATATGGCTTGTGATTGTCAGACATAAATTTCGTCCAACTAGACTCCTATAATGAGTGATATCTTGTATAGGGTCTTCATCAGTACCACTGAGCGCTTGTCTTGGATTCATAGACGTGTGTTCCAAGAAACCAAAGTTCTCTAAGAGTTGTAAAGATTATGACTTGTTTGATGACACTAGCAGACGTACACCGTGCAATCTATTGCCGAGAAAATAGTTCAACGAACTTAACTCTTTCAACTTGAACTGAGATTGTAAAAGTTTAATTCATTTCATCAATAGAAGACAAATGAGGCCTACTACTATGATGACTGATTTCTTTCTAGTTAAGACAGAATAATCAGACTAGGCGTGTGTAAATCCATATGAGACAATTGACCGTGAACTTCAAATTTTATAGTTGAGCTTACAAACAAGCTTGGACTGAGAATTTATTATTTGCTCAGTGAACTTTCCCTGAGCCATGTATACAGGTGGTAGATCCATGTACACTTCCTCAAACATACCATCATTAGAAAATCGTTATTTTTCATCGAGCTGAGTCAGGTGACAATTTTGTGAAGCTACTACATAAACCAACAACTCCCCGGTGACCAGATTAGCAACAAGTGAAAAAGTCTCTTTGAAATCCAGTTCTTCTTTATGTTTAAATCCTTTAGCCACAAGTCTTGCTCAGTGACTTGATAAAGTCTCGTCGGCATGGAACTTGTTCCTATAGATTCATCGACACCCTATTGAACTTTTATGTGCAGATAGAGGGACTCCGTTCCAGGTTTTGTTAACATGCATAACCGATATCTTATCATCCATTTCTTGTCTCCAATGAGCATGTTGAGTTGTCTCATGCATGATAGAATTGACGCTTGGAATGAACTAAAATGGGTAGAGCAAAAGCACAATATGAAGCATATAGATTCTCATAGCTTAACACGAAATTAAATAGGCTGATAAGATGTAACATGTTGACCAAATTAGGATTTGAGCAAATTACAGTAATAGTTCTTCATATAGAGTGGAATACTCTTGTCTCTGTGGATGAGTGGTCTGTGCATGCACTTTTCTCGAGTTGTCAGTAAAATGCTCAACAAATAAGGATGAACAAGGCTCATGGACAATGGTTGAGCTTTTTTAATAGGATAAGCCTGGGGATTAGAGGTGTCAAGTGGAATGTTTTTTTGTCTGGTAAAGATTTTTCGTGAGTGTCAATAGAAATTCATATATGAAATCACGTGTAGGCCATTTCTCTATTTCAGCTGATAACACATTACTAAGAATAAAAAGAGATATCAATAGGTAATACTAAATCAGGGAAATGGTCAACTTTAGAGTTAGGATTAGTAACATTATTATCTGTGTTTTTTTTCTTCCTTGTAGCATTTGACTAGCAACATTTTATTAGCTTCATTTGTTTAGTTAAAATAACTTTTTATTTGGGGATAAGGAAGTGTAATAGTACGTACTTGAGCACCGAACTGATTTTTAACTGCCACGGTGCCACTGCTTATGATTTATAGAACATTAAGATTCCAATCTTTAGAGGTTAAATTTCACGAGTACATAGAACATTGTATTGACTCGTCATAATTTTAGATTTCTGTTTATGGTATTATCGATACTTGGAATATATATCATCATATTTGAATTATAATTTTATATTTTTAATTATGGTATTCATCAATACTTTGTAAAATATATATATCATTATATGTGACTAATAATTTTATATTTCTGTTTATGGTATTTCTTCTGTTTTAAAAGTCCATATTACCATGTAACAAATCCAGTCCATATTGCAAATTTCCTTTCAGGCAGATTAAAGATACCTCGCTTCCTTACCTAACGAGATTAAAGATACCACCAACTGCGGTGTACTAGGGCTGAGATTATATGATATACTAGTTTATAATACTATTATGTCAGATACAATTATTGGATATGTATATATAACTATCATTATGAGTTATGACATACACAAACACATCTAATTATTATATTGTGCTGTGGACTACGACTTGTTACTTCTAATTTTGGAAAGAGAAAATGACACGCATACAATGTTTTAATGAAATATCGAGTTTAACTTTTAATTTTCAAAAATATAAAGTTTATACTTTCTGTTTAATTAAAATGACGAAAACAGTGTCATCACGAATATTTTTTATTGACTTTTTTATTGAATTTTCATTGACGTTGACTATAATATTTATATGTAATCAATTATTTTTATTCATTCGCGTCATATATGTAATTTATTTTAAAACGAAAAAAACAAACAACACTCTTTGAATCATGGAGAACACATAAAGAGACAATGGGTTAAAATCGACAGTTGATAGTCATCAAAATTACATATTCGAACAGAGAATCCAGGGTTCATAGTTGCAATTCAAACACGGAATGAAGTCATCTCTTGGGAGATATTAATATTATTATTTAATTTTGATTTAATGCTATTTTTTCAAAATTGAGAATTTGGAATTTAGGGTACTGCTTTGGATTTGATTCAGTTTTTATTCTATGAGAGTTAAGATCAATGAAAGGGAGATTTGCAACACTGTTATCCATTTCAGAGTTTAAATTCGTCATTTTAGTTAAACAGATGATATTAATTTGACATTTTTAAAAAAATCAAAAGTTGAACTCGACATTTCACTAAAACACAGGGTATATATGTGTTATTTTCCCTTTTGAAAACCTTGGACCTTTTCTTCTGCATTATTAAACCTAATTTTGGACCACATCTAATTATATTGTGTGTGAAAGAGGGAGAGATTTCAATATCAAACCTTTCATTTATGTTGAACTCTCAATTCTGTTTTGATTGGTCTATTTCAAAATTTTCGTCTTTCATGCTTGTCTAAACTTTCAAATTATATCTTATTTTAAACTTTCAAATTATATCTTATGAAAATATTGTGACATTCCTCAAAATCATGGATTAAAATTTCAGGGTATGACGGCGAAATTGCGTTATTTGTGAAGTCCGGCACAACAGTTGCACGTTGGTCGTTTTGCCATATTGTGTCATCGAAATGGTGTGGGCGTGTCATTTCTGCGTCGTCGTCGTGTCGCCGAAAGATGTCTCTTTTTTGTGGTATAAGTAACACGAAATGAGGGTATGGCGAAGTAATTTCGGCGACTGAAATCTTGGAAATTCCTCTCCACGACGAACCCGAAGACGAGCGACACATCCCGGCGATTTCGATCAAGACAAAGTTATTTTGATGGAACAAATTCAATCATTTTTTGGTAATTTCGGCGTGATTTCATCCTCGTTGCATTGTTTAGCCGATTGTTTAATTTCGGCCGAAGAAGAAAATTTCAATTTTCGGATTGTTTTAATTTTCTATGGCAAAATGTTGTTGAATGAAACATGTTTAATAAGAATGTGCGGTTCACATATGTTTTTTACTTGATTTTTTAGAAATATTCAGAAAATTTTGTGTATATTCGTGTTAATTAATCAAATTTTTTCAGATTAGTAATGTTAATAATCTCATAAAATTATTAGATTGTAATGATTTTTAGTAATAATGTTTTTTCAGATTGTAATGTTTGTTTTGAAATTGAATTAATGATGATAATGTCATGCAATACAGTGGTGGTAGATAGATGGGAATGGGTTCCACCATGTCCATGACCTCTACTGATTATGATGTCGACTCCATAGCGACTTAATTTGGCTCAATGTCGTTTGACGAAATGTCGTTTCAAATCCTACGGTGAAGGTTCGTATTTGTATCCTTACCCATGTCCTTATCCAGTGCATGTGTCTGTCCATGTTCCCGTCTCCAACCCCATGAACACCATAGAGGTTCGCCTCAAATTGTTGGATATACAATCGAGACGGGGGTTACTATCAATCTCACCGCCACTCAACCTATTATTGAGTCTTTTTATTTATGTTGAACTTAGTATGTGTTTTGAACTTATCTTTGTTTTTGAACCTATTAAGTGTGTTGGACCTTTTGTTTATGTTTTTCTTATGATGTGTGAACTTTTTTTACGTGTGTTGGATACTTAAATTTGAAGTTTAAACTTATTATGAGTGTGTTTGAAACTAATTTTGTTACGTGTCTCAAGTACGGATTTTATTTGTTATATTAAGAATTACGGAACATTATTTCCGTCGGCATTTATGTGTTTTATCGAAATTTTCGTCGGCACAATTTTTTTCAAATTTTTACATTTTTTTCGTCGCAATTCCCATCGGCCACTGCGAATTTCGATTTTTGAGGTCATCGACACGAAGTCGGCCGTCGGCATTTCAATCCTTGCTCAAAATCAATTGACAATGAAAGAAAAAGTCCACAATTTTTATAAATTCTTGTTAGTTCTCGTTCATTTATAATGTGGAATTTCTAACATATTTCAATCCTCAATATATATATATATATATATATATATATATATATATATATATATATATATATATATATATATATATTACTGCCGTTTGAATTAATCAAGTAGTTTTCTATTGATTGGGAACAATTTAATGCTCAGATCCGTCAAGTGTTGATCTTCGATTTCAAAAACTTTGTTTACTCGTGTATTTCGTTGTTTACGTGATAATATGATATTGACAGTGTTAATGCTGGTTTACGAAATTCATTTCTGACAGCGTTGTGATATTGATAGCGTTGTGATAATATTATGTGTGTGTGGGTACAGACAAAAAGTTTACCGTGTAGTAAGTGTAGCGTATACTAAAGACAGGTGGTAGATAACCTATTTAGAGCTCTTACTTTTCAATCTACCCTTGTACATCATAAGATACACGTTTTTATTTCAGTAATTACCTCTGGGCGCTGGACGACAAGAAAAAATTGATGCACGTTGGGTCTGATTCAATTTAGGTGATAAAAACAATGAGCCGTATTGGGTCTTGGACTTAGAAGGCATATGTTCTGGTTTTTTTCTATTCATTCTTTCACATCTAACATATGTTGCTTACCCTATGTCGCGGCTGTTACCCTAGATGTCACAGTTATGCATGAGCTGAAAAACTTTGATTATATTTGTTGGTTAAGGAACCATTTCAACACGTATCGAAGTCCCAATGAGCTATAGTGGGTCTTGGACTTCGAAGACATATCTTCTGGTTTTTTTTCTATTCATTCGTTCACATCTAACATATGTTTATAAATACTTTCGAGAGTCAGAAATATGATCAATGGGGAAAGGGAATTGTCAACACGGATTTCGTAAAATAGAGTAAATATTCATTCATCTGATAGTTGACTCCATAATCGATTGATTATCAACATTTTTGTTATAAGATTGATAGCAAATAATATTTCCCTAGAAACTTAATGGCACTCAAATCTTTTGAATGAAATAAAAGTAATAAAAGTTATATCACGAGGGAGCCTAGGGAGTGTAGGGATCGATGGCAATGCATTGCTATATCAATGGACACTCCGAAATTGAATGAATATAATTCTATTAATGTTAAAAGTTCAATTTCGGATTTTATTAGATTAGTAACCACAATATTTAATCAAATGTGAAAGAAAGAGGAACAAGTTATCGATTTTATTGGTGTTTAATCTTTAAGCTGGATTTATTAGGTCCATCATCTATTTTACGGTGTAGTCCATGATAATAATTGATTAGTCAATTCTCCCTTTTTGCAACAAGACTGCAACACATTGTAAATTAATGCACAGGGCCAATTAGACCCTATGGTGATTGTTCAAAGCTAGACGTAGATTGGAAATTTTGTTTTATTTTAAGCCTAGTAGTTTGAGATTTTTTAAGAATATAATAAAATGTAGGGCAGCAAGTTGTGCACGACGGACACAGTATCCATCGTGCAAACCTTTTGATTTTTGTTGCGGAAACTTTTAAGGTCAAAGAAGACACATTTTGCAAGATGGAGCTCATTTTCGTCGTGGAAACTACCTCCACTCGTTGCAGCGCTTGATGTTTATGCCCCCACCGAAATATGGTAAGAGAAATCCATTTTAGTAACTTTATCTAACGGTATGAGGTGGCAATTTTAGTAAAATAATCCTACCGATTTTAAGTTTTTCTATGATTTTTGGATTATTTCTTTTCTTTAATATCGGTTAAACTGGTTTAGTTTTATGGGTGATGTAGTTAAATAGTCAATTTAAAGTTATGAATTTACAAAATAGTCAAGATTTATCTTAATTTTAGTGAAATAGCTAAAATATGTAATCTGATTTAAAAAAAAAAAAAAATTACCCCAAGATTAATTTTTTTAAGTGATAAATTGTTTATAATAATCATCAAAAATTTTAATCTTGACTGTAAAAAATAATTGAAAACGTAAATTTGACTATTTTGCTAATAAGTTGAAACTTTAACTATTTTATTAATCAATAAATTTCAAATAATTATTTTTTACAATTTTTTCTAGTTTTATTTAGCCTTTAAGAACTTTCGCCACTATTTAGCATTCGGCTATATTCTCCAAAAATTTAATTGATTTGAGCAATACTTCTTTTTTTGCATATTGTGGCATAAATTGAAATCATATTTTTATGTATTTTTATTTAACATCTTTAATTTATTTGTATCGCACATTAAACAACCCGTTCTCCATAAAACCTCGCTAACATTCATTATAATACCCATTAACAACTAAAATCAATTCAACTCAACATATCTACGTCCTTCATATAAGGGACCATAGGTGAGAAAAAGATTTATGATATAGGCAAATTAGATTTTCCATCAAGGCTCCTTCAAAAGTTGACTGGATTAAGGCTTTGTTTGGTAGGAATGAGGGAAAAATGAGTGGATGGATTAAATAAGATGAAAAAAAAAAAAAAAAAAAAAAAAAAAAAAAAAAAAAGTGATGGATTGTAATTTTCTCAAAATTGATTGGTATAATGAGATGAAAGATTATTTTTCACCATTTGTTATTTGGTATAAATAAATAATGATATCGTCAGTGTATTACCAGATTGTGACGAAATTTTGATTAGATTTATTATATACATTATACATTTTTTTTATCATAAATAAATAATGAAAGATTATTTTCCATTCATTTCTCAAAAGATTGTAAGAATAGTACGTCTTAAGTTTTTATTACAAGATTGTGACGAAGTAAATCAGATGGCCAGCTTTTCTGGCGAAGTATTTATTTCCGTTTTTAATGGTATCATCAGTGTATGGTCTTCTCTTGCCGACGAACCACAGTCACATTAAATGAAGAATTATATTGTGTTTAATATCACTAATTTTATTCATAGATTTTGCTTTTTGTATGATAGTAGTATAAATATCAAAAGTCGGTGAACGACACATATCCACAATTTTGATCGCCAACCGACTCTTGTGAAGAGGGTGTAGAGGCCACAAGAAAACTTGACGTCAACTATGATATAAATCTTGAAACCATGTTTTATTTATATTGAATTGTCAAATGTATAATGTATATAATAAATCTATCAAAATTTGCGCAAATAATTATTCTATTTTATAATAAATGATAATTTCTATTTTCTAAAAAAAAAAGTAATTAATAAATTTATGTCGGCCATATTCGTCTTAGAGATTACCCGTGGTTGGAGAGAATATCATACCCGCGTGACACCGCAAGAGTAATCACTAGATGTTATGTCAATCTATTGTCGCTGTTTAGGATAGAGAGAAACCATCAATGTATCTCATTAAATATGTCGTTCCAAAAATGCAATAACAAAGACATTCCAAGTAAAATAATGTAGCTAATTAGTAAAACTGAAACGTTGATTTTGCAAAATAACGTAGCTAATCAACATCGTTGGATAAGTACTCTCTGCAACGATGGGCGCGACGCGCCGCGGCAGGCGCGCGTGGCTGTCTTTCGAGGGTGCATGCAGGGAGCACTCTGAGGTTAAGATCTGGCTGGCAAACCAATTCGATATGAAGGATCTAGGAGAAGCCGCGTACATTATGGGGATCCAAATCTTTCGAGATCGGAAGAACCGGACTTTGTCGCTCTCTCAAGCATCTTATATTGATAAGGTGATGGATCGCTTCTCGATGCAAGACTCCAAGAAGGGCCAAACACCCTTTAGGCATGGAGTCTCACTCTCTAAGGACCAGTCTCCCAAGACTGCACAAGAGATTGAGGACATGAGAAAAATTCATTACGCCTCAGCCGTAGGAAGTCTCATGTATGCAATGCTTTGTATTAGACCAGATATCTGCTTTGCAGTTGGCGTAGTAAGTCGGTTTCAATCCAACCCTGGACCCGAGCACTGGATTGCTGTTAAGCATGTTCTTAAGTATCTTCGGAGAACTAGGAACTTGATGCTTACATATTCAGGTACTGACTTGACCATGACGGGATATACCGGCTCCGATTTTCAACCGGATAAGGATTCCAGGATACCCACTTCAGGATCTGTGTTCATCCTAAATGGTGGATCTGTTGTTTGGAGAAGTATCAAGCAATCTTGCATTGCTGACTCCACAATGGAAGCAGAATATATGGCTGCTTGTGAAGCATCCAAAGAGGCTGTATGACTTAAAAAATTCCTTAAGTATTTGGAAGTCGTTCCAAATGTCGACGAGCCCATGACACTTTATTGTGATAACAGTGGGGCTATCGCTAACTCAAAGGAACCTCGAAGCCATAAGCACTCTAAGCATATTGAGAGGAAATACCATTTGATTCGAGAGATCGTGTAGCGCGGAAACGTGGAGGTGAAGAAGATCTCGACGGTGGACAACCTGACAGATCTATTCACCAAAGCCTTATCCTGCAAGGTCTTCTACCAGCATCACGAGGGATTAGGCATGAAGGACTACTCACATCTTCTTTGAGTCAAGTAGGAGTTTGTTGGCATTGGTTCCCACAAGAAGAGTAGTAATCATAACTTATATACATTTGATGTAATAAAGTCTTACAAAGACTCTTGCCTATAACTGCTGAATAATTAATAAAAGTTGAAACGTTCATTCATTCTTCCTTATATGTTTGAAGCTTTATGATAAATTATAGTCTTTAGTCCTTAAACAAACCTAACAACAAATGAAGAGTCAAATATAGATTTGCATGAACAAACTCTTCATGGTTTGCTTAAAACAGTATATTCACAATCTAAGGATCAAAGGGCTATTGATCTCACTATGATTGTTAGGAGAATCTATGATGTCTGGTTATGGGACATTGAGAGTTGGAGGCTCTATAGTTCTTCTTAGGTATCTTCTGAAGGTACTGAATTGATCAGTGCACTTCTAGAGACAAAATAAGAACAAACCATTTAACCTCTTATGTCTCGGAGTCACTGTGTATGAATTGCATCATGCTTACCTCAATCCTGAAATGAGACATGTCATTTCATAGCTTACATACTCTCATTTGATAAAGTCAGAGCTCTAGACTCACTATGTGATATAGACAAGACCTATTGGTGAAGTACTAAGTTATGAAGATGTCATGAACAACTTTGTGAAGATCTCATAGATATGGAATTCATGTACAAGATTGCTGAAATGCAATGTATATCACATCATGCTTTGTTCCTTGGAATGTGAATAAATGAACTGGCCAGTGTCCAAATTGAGTCATGACTTTTTTGGATAAATCAATGTGACTTGTTAGCTCCTCGTCAATACATTGTTTCTAACTTATTCACAAGCGACAAAGGAGTTGAGGAAATAACAACTAGAAGGGTAACATGGTAATTTTGTAAATCTCATCTACTTTATGATATTTATGAAGGGTAAACATAGATAATATTCAATGGATCCACTCATTACAATTAAGTAGAATTCTTGAGTAGAAAATATATTCATTTGAACCGAGAGATTTCAGTGTCAATTCTTTAGTGGAGTCACTTGACATTAACCTAGAACTTGGAAAATGTTTGTGAACTTTTGAGTCCAAGTATGCTAGCTCAAGCTTTGTTCTTTTGGATCCACGAGGTCACTACCACAAGTCATTAGAGTAGGATTAGTTAAACAAGAAAGCTAAGTCAAAACAAGTTCAAATGTTGAACTAGACAAGTTTTACGAAAATTGTCTAAAGGGTTATTTTGTCCTTTTGGACATAGGATGGTATGAATGTCAATAAATAAGTTTTTTTGACATTGTCATATGATGACAATGAATTAGATCACACGGCCACATTAGTATAATTGGGCCTTGAGGATTGAATTTCATTTCATGGAATTTTATGTTGTCATGAACAAATAAAGAAACATCTAGAAGCATGTTCTAGAAGGTCCAAACCATCCAACCCAATCAAGAGAAAGAGATTTATTTTATGCATTGATGTATGAAGATACTTCCCAAAATAAAAAGAGGAAACAAATTTGCTTCTAGAAGCAATATAGTGGGCGGCCAAGGGAGAGACAAAGCAAATGAGGAAACAAATCCAAGAGCCTTAAAGGCTAAAGTTGGACGTGCAAGGGAAAAGAGGAAACCAAATGATTTGCTCATGAATATGTGATATTCAATGGAAAAGAGAAAACTACATTTTCAAGGCAAATCCTCCTATAAATACCTCAACTTATTCATAATTCACAACACACAATTTTAGATATTGAGAGCTTCTCTCTCTAGAATTTGTAGCCGTCCACCCTCTCTCTCTCTCTCTATCTCTTCTTGTCCTTTTTGTTTTGGCACCTAGGTCCTCATTAGACCTGGCATTTTGTTTTAGCAATTTGGCTCAAAGACTTGTTCTTGAGTCATATTGTTTAAAAGTGCCCACACACTAAATCCAACCTAAACTCTAAAGACTCTAGTGGTAGAAACTTCCGTGGTTGCTCACTGGTTCAAGAAGAATAGTGGGAGAGACGAGCTGAGTGGGGAGACGAGCATTTCAACCTTCCTAAGGCTTCTGAACGTTCAAACTCCATTCAAGGTTGGTACCGAGTAAAAACTAAAAGTAGTTTTAAAATTTTAAATTATATCTTCATGCACTTTGTCTAAGTTGTAAAATCGTTTTACATGTTTTTAAATAATTTTTTTATATTCCGCCGCTTGCTAGAAGCGATAAATCTTTTCTTAACCTTAGATCTATTCCAACAGTCACATGCCTCAAGTGTGGAGCCCAAGCTCTCATCTTGCCTCAACTGCAAGTATTAATCAACATATATGCAACGTGTTAATATTTAGTAAATATTTCAATTAAAGTTGTTGAAGTTACAATTTACGTTCGCTCAATGATGGGCCAAGAAAGATATCAACCCTTGTCGGCTGAATATCTCATTCTTCTGATTCAAACCGCCCGATCACCTTATCACAATCCACCTAAGTGACGCCCTTTGACGTATTTTGTTTTGCAAGATCATTTTGCCCGCAAAATTTAGGTATGAACTTTCGACTCAATGTTGACTTGGCATTACGAAAAATCTATTTGCATCGCGAATGATATCTTCGTCGATTTGTGCTCGAAAGTGGTCTGTTCGGCATACCTAGTCAATCTCGTCTTTGTACACAAAAGAGAACTCGGTTTGGATATCGGTCAGAATAACCTCTACAACATGAAGCGATACATCTGCCGAAGTGCGACGTGTGGCGGAATCAACGAGCAGATCCAATTCTCTGGGTGGTTGGAGAATAAGGTGATCTTTTTGTTCTTCTCTCTCACGGTGTTGTAGAACGTCTGAAGATCTGGGTCGAATCCAAATATGTTCACACCTTCGACCCCTCTCTTTGCTCTCTCAGAAGTTGAGCCTATCGTTGGTCATTGTTTATTCTTTAAGCCGACGGATCCCGGTGTCTATGGGGGATCCTCGCATCCACCTGCTCTAATGGTGGTCAACATCCTGTAAAATGAAAACAATATAAAAAAACGTCTTGTTTTAACTTAACCATTTAAAAATAGCAATAAAATATTACTCATTCATCATCACTCGATACGATGTTAGTATCATCATCTATATCAACATCGACATCTTTTTCCTAAAAAACAACATGTGATTCATCTTTTTCATCGACGTCTCCTTTGTCATCTTCTTTGTCGTCAACATCAGTTACAAGTAGGGCTGAAACAGGATCGGTTCGGTTCGGTTTCTTACATTTTTTATATCTGAATCCGAATATTCGATTTTTAAAAATTCGGTCCAATATCCGATCCAGTTTAGTCTAAAACCAAAATTTGGTTATCCGAATATTCGGCGATCCGGTTTCTTAAATCCAATATCCGGTCCAATATCCGTTTTTCAAAATTCGATAATCTGATTCTTTAAATTTCGGATCCAGTTTTATATCTGGTTTAAACAAACTAGCTATTCATTTTTTAAAATACATATCTAGTTCTAAAATTATTACAATGATTTAAATACGAGTACAAAACGAGTCATATAAAGCTCTAAAATAATAATTCATAGTCTAAAAAATAAAAAATAAAAGTTAGGTAAAAAATGTTGTTTTTTTTAGGTGGTTGTGAAAGACCTATGTTTAATTATTTTTAATTTAATTTTTTAAATAAAAAAATTCGGTTATATAACCGATATCCAAATTTGTCTAAAATCAAATCCAATATCCGGTCCAGTTTTTGAAACCGGATCGGTTATCCGAATCTGAATTTCGGTTATCTGACGTGGCTTCAGATTTCGGTTTCGGTTCGGTTTGGATATCGGTTTTATCCGATTTTCGATTCGGTTTTGTACAGCCCTAGTTACAAGCTCAACGTTAGCTGTTTCGTGTCATGACTCAGAAGTTCAAAGTTTGTTTGTATTTTCAATGGAACTATGGCCAAGGTTGTGGCATCAACATCAAGAATGTCCCAAATCCCTTGACGATTGCATTCCGCAATGCTTCAACGAATGCGACAAGTCGCATCCATTACTCATTAAATTAAAATTGGGAGAAACTTTGCCACGTCATTATATGATTCAAATAAGAGGGGAAATTAAAGCCCGCTCAAAATATTGGACTTTTGGATGCGACAAAGTCGCATCCAAAGCTCAGATGCAAAGTCAATAATCTCACTTAAATGAGAGAGATTTTGGTGACTCTCGGTGACTCATTAGGATGCGACTAGTTGCATCCAATGCTCGAATGGATGCAACTCTTCTGAAGCCAAAAACCTAATTTGTCTTAGTGTCTTATTTTCGTAATCCATAATATTACTAGCCGTATTTGTTGGCATTATTAACCATAATGTAATTATATATAACATAATGACTAATATTATTAGCTGTTATATTTAATATGATTAACAGGCTTTTGATGTATGATCATCTCCAATCCACTTCATCATGAGTGGGTAAATATGGGAATCCAACTATGGAGTTTCACTATTTATTACACTCCATTTTGAAGTGGGATTATAATAATATTTAAATAATTTAACTAATTGTAAAACGACCCCAAAACTTATTATATTTTAATATTTGTTATGTAATTATACTAATTTATTATAAAACCATTTATGTTATTCTAATTTGGTATGAACATCGATCAAAAGTAGTCATAAAGTTACATGACATATATACAAATTATAACCCTAAAAAAATTGCTAAACATAATACATTACAAAGTCAAGTGCAAATGATATGATAGGCATAATACATTACAAAGTTAAGTGCAAACGCATTGATAGATCATGTATGGGAAAATTATATTAATGAATAAGACTAAATAATAAATTGTTAACGTTTTTTTTTTTGTTATCTATAGTTCATATTTTTTTTATATATTTAAAGTTCCAATTAGTATTTTAGTATGATGCACTTTACTTTATAATTGTTTGCCGAGTATTTAAATGTTATATGTAATGTGTGTTTATTTATAAAAAACTACTACTTTATATTTATCGGAGAGTCACGTAATCATTTTAAATTTATATCATATGTAAAAAATTATATAGTATGATTGGATACAAAAGATATAAGTTAAATATATATGGACTATAATGTATGAAGTGAATAATGAAAAAATAGTAATAATAATAATAATAGTAATAATAATAATAATAATAATAATAATAATAATAAGTTTACCAAATTAACCAAGTTTATAAATAACTATTCATTGGGCTAGTATGAACAATGATTTTGTTTGGTGTTAACCATTTACCAAATTAGAAACCTCACTCCGAATTGCTAATTTTAGAAAACTAAGTACACACTGACTCTTATATAGTCTACTTATATTTCTAGTGTTTAAATTCTAATCTAAGTATCTAACTATATTCTTTTTTTTAGAAAAGGGGCTCGGCACCATCTATTAGATTATGGGTAAAACACCCAGAGATACATCTTTAGATTTTCTCGATCCAAGGATCAAAAGGGTCCTCGATCAGAAAAGATCAACCGCTAACGCTAACGTCAACGCCAAATACAAATAAAGCCCAATTTGTGCACAGAAAGCACAATGAGAATAGAGCAAATATCAAGCTCTTTCAAATATCCTTGAATGGATGGTGGAGAGATCCAACCAAACGTAGTCCATTGAACAGGAAGAACACAGATCTTCAAACTGCATAGACAAAAGTCTAACAGAGTTTCCCGAGCGGGAAGTTGGACAATGGCTAACCCAACTCCAAATCAAAACATAATACAACCTAACACAAAGTACGAACAAATAATGTAAATACTAAAAACTAAAGACAAAGTACCAGCAGCACCAAGAACTAAAATCCAACTCTGAAGCAATCTGCAAACCAAAACGAACACTCGGACGAGCGACGGAGTGCACTTCCGAATGACAAGCCCCAACCCATCTGGTAGCCCGAGACAAGCGGCAGAACGGAGCTTCCGACGCCGGAGAACGATGAACGGCCAACCAAAACCCAAAAAAGCTCAAGGTTTACTGAGATTTTTCTATTTGGGTCTCTGCTTCTTGAGAGCGTTTTCTTCTTCTAACTATATTCTGGCATTAGGTTATCTATTCCAAGGTCTAAAATATCGATATCGATACCCATACTGAGGTTATGATTTTACGGATATATCGAGTATCGACGGATATATCGATGGATATTCTATAACAATTTTAATATCGACTACCGATTATATCGATGATATATCGATTATCAACGGATATATCGACAAAAATCTTATAACAAAATATAATAAAATATGTACCACTATTTATATTTTTAAATTTCTAATAAAACAATCAAATTTAAAATATACCTATAACTTTTTTCTTATAGATATACGTTATTAATATTTACATTACTTTCTCAATATTAAAAAAAATGTAATAAAATAACTTTAAAAAAAAAAAATTGTTTATTTTTCTACTACATTACAAATATTCTACTACATTACAAATATTCTTTAAAATAATAAAAAGGAATAATATTATATATTTAATTATTTACTACTATTATATATATTATATATATATATATAATACGTTATTTATCATACATATATTTATGGAAAAATGATATGAAATAGCCAATTCAAACTATGACTTTTGCAAAATAGCCATAGTTTCATTAGGTATAGCAAAATAGTCAATTGAGAGTACTACAACTTTTAATCCTGCCTCGATTAATTTTAATCCAGCCTTTATAAAACTTACATTCTGTCTTTATAGTTCGTTGGGATTAAATTTAATCCAGCCTAGATTAATCTTATTTGGGCTAGTTTGCTTATAGTTGGCAAACTATGGCTATTTTGCAAAAACTTAAGTTCTATTTGGCTATATAGCCGCTTGACCCTATATTTATATGTATTATAAAATATAAATAAGGAAATATTGATAATATCATTATACTATGTAAAATTAATAAGTAAAATGTATAAATAATAAGAAATAATAAATAAAAAAATAAAGAAAAAATAAAATATAAAAACAAATAAAACGATATTTTCAAATTTGGACGATATTTGTTGATATTTTGGATTTTTTAACTACTGAAAAACATCGGTATTTTACCGATAGATCATCGATATTTTAACGATATTTATAAAACAATAACGATTACAACGGATATTTTACCGAGACTCTTCAAAAAACGATATATCGGCGATATAGCACTGATATATCCCGATATTTTGAACATTGGTCTATTCACATATGATATAAATTATAAACAAATCATTTTCCATTACTAATACAGAAGGGATCCCAATACAGACTAGTCTTTGTTGGTAAGATAATGTTGGCTTAGCCAATTAGTTAAAATGCAAGAATGTAATTATTTGAATTAGTGGACACAACAAGCCCATATGCCCTCAAAGGGTCAAGAGTCCAAAAGGCTTGTAGCAAGTGTTCAACTTTAGGACTAAATCCCACCAAAATGCCTCTCCCTCCCTCTTCCAGCCTAAGTCATATGTACTTCATTTCTTGCTTAATTAGAAAAACCAACCAAAGTTCATTTTCTTTTTGCTTTTTTTCCAAGTTGCTAATGTCTCAAACAGAAGAAGAACGACCCCAAAAAAAAAAAAAAAAAAAAATCCTATCTTTCTTGTCTATAGACTACGAAACGGAATGCCTCCGATTCCTGGAGGGAGTGGACTTGGCCTCCTCCTGGACGACGGAGCCGAGGCTCCCGGAGGAGTCGGACCCGCTGTTATTATTAGTATTATTAGCGTCTCGGGGGGCGGGGGAGGCCTTGTTGGACCAGAGGCGAGCGAAGATCTTCTTGGAGCCGAGCACGCCTCTGACCTTTGAGGCGGCGGCGGCGGGCTTGGCGTTGGCGGTGGAGAGGCGGAGGGAGGCGAGCTCTCCGCGGAGGGCTCGGAGCTCGTCGGCGGTGGCAACGGCGTCCCAGTCCTCGTCGTCACCGCGCGAGCTGCTGCCGCGGGAGGCGCTGTTGATGTTTTTGGGGAGGTCGGGGGTGGAGCTGCCGCAGGCCCTCGCCTGCTCGAAGAAGAGCACCTGCACCACCACGCGCAGCGGCAGCCGCTCGTTTTGGACGGCGTGCGAGCACGCCTCCGCCGACAGCCTCCGCGTCTCCATCAGCTTGCATATCCTCTTCCTCTCGCTCTTGCTCACCCCCGCGTGTTCCTACATGCATAGTCGCCCAACTATTACACCACTTTCGTGTGCCAAAAATGGTCCTCTATTCCGCATTCAAATCCTAAACACTCTACTCTATAGAACATACGTGCGAATTTCAATAGACTTGTTTATTATAGATTTGGAAATGTCATTAAACCAGATTGATTCTGTATAAAAAAATAAAAAAAAAAAAAAAAAAAAAGTTTGATATGTTTTTCAAAAGAAGAATGTCAAAATCTATGTCTATGTCGCATGCGTCTTGTCTTATTTCCGACTATTTTCTTAATTCTCGAATGATTAGACTAGAATTTTAACGAATCGTGTCTAAAGTAGCTATATGTCTAGTTCTCCCTCATAAAATGACTAAAACGCTATATAATCAATTATATGAGAAAGAGAACTAATGTGCTCAAAAATCTAGTTCCGAATAAAAAATCAACGAAAATAAATGAAAAGGGGCAATTTTAAATTAGATTAAATTCATAAATAAATCCAAAGGACTAAAAAAAACATAATGTGCTACCTTGAGATACATGTCTATGGCTCGGTATATCCCGTCATGGGAAGGCCGGGAGATTCCCGACACCATCTCTGCAAGATCGACGAACGTGGATAACGGCAAGTTCGGGTCCTTGGCTATCTCGGCCAAGTATCCGTCGATCAGCTTTGCCACCATCAGCTTGGAAGCGTCCGACAGAATCCCGTGGCTCCGTTTCCGAAACTTGTCCCCGTTCTCCAACGGCTCGATCTCATTGCCCATCGAATCCTCGTCGTCTTCTTCCTCGTCTTGCCTCAAGAACTCCGCCACGATCCTCCTCACGATCCCGACGTCGTACATCGTCGAAGAGCCAACGTCCTCGTCCTCCGACGAGGATCGTATCATGATGTCGGCCACCGAGGCTGCCTCGAGCTGCTGGCCGATCCTCTTCACGAGCTCGTTCTTCACGGCCTCGCCGGACCCCACCAGACTCGCTGCCTTCAACAGCCTCAGAAGGAACCCGCACGAGACGCTCCCTTTCTCCGCCGGCAAAAGCCGAGCGATCGTGTCCACGGTCTTCCGGTGCTTCCCCGCGTCTCCCCCGCACTGGATCGCTCCCTTCCCGAAACCCGGGAGCCTCCTGTAGGCGTAGGCCTTCAGGGAAAGGTGAAGATACTGTTAGTCTAATTTTGATTTTGATATTTTTTTTTTAGTTAATTTCTCACCAAAAATTATCATATTAAAAAAATTAAAATCAGAATAATAAAAAATGAAACTTTTACTTAGTTATAGGTTAAAAAAAATGTACAGATAAATAGATGATATTTAGTTAATTTTGGTTAACCTGCTAAGATGCTTTTTGGGTTTAATGGCTACATGAAATTAACCGAAAAAATTACAAGTGTATATTAGCATTATCAAATAATTAAATGGCTGTCAAAATAACCTTGGCTATTTCTAATACTGGCATACTTCTAAAAGTTTCAACTATTTCACTAATTTTAAAGAAACCTTGGCTATTTGCTAATCCATTAGTGTGTTTAAACACCGTTAACACGAATTTTGTCTAATTTTACACCGAATTTTACGGTTTTCAATAAACTGAAATTCAGTCAACCTAACCCAAAAAAAAACAGGTTAAATTTTACCTGATATTAACCAAAAAAAAAAAAAATTCAAATTTACCTTGAGGGCTTCTCCAACAACCTCGCTCGAAACCGTGGCCTTAGCCTTTATACTCGCGAGGACTCTCTTATAGAGATCGACCTCGAGCTCGCAGAGATCCTCGACCCACCAGTCGCCCGGGACGCCCCGTTTGGCGAGGCTCCCGTTCTCTTCCGGAAGCTTCTTGCGGTTGTAGGAGTAGGACCAATCGACTCGCGCCACGTCAACACAGGCCTTGGCGGCGATAGCCTCGACGCAACGAGCAGTGAGCTTGAGCTCCTCGGGCAGCGAGGTCGGCATCGACTTGGTGGTCTGGAGGACGATGATGGAGTCTTTCCAGCCGCGGAAGATGCTCGTCCCGAGGAACACGTCGATCTTGTACACCAAATTGCCCTTCTCGAGGCTCTCGTGCATCTCCAGAAACTCCGCGGCGCACCGAGCCAGAACGACGTTGTGGGCGTTCAGTGTCACTGTCATTCCGTAGCAGAACTTTGCGCAGATCTCGAACGCCTCGGTTCCGCCGGGAATGTCTGCGATGAACACCTCGTCCGTTTGATCCTCCGCCGCCGCCGCCACAAGCCGTTGTAGGAGCGCGCTCTTCGACAGAAGCGGAAACTGCAAAAAAAAAAAAAAAAAAAAATTAAAATAAATATTTTATATATACCCGCAACTTGAAGCTAGTTTTGCTTGGCAAAGGTTATAGATGAGGCTTTACCTTGTGTAGAAAAAACTGTACATCTCCAATATGTACGGTTATATCCGAGGCCAATTCACTAGCGACGAACCTGCAAATGAATTAAAAAAAAATGGTGTTTTTGAGTTTCATAAGCAAATCAGCATTTTGAAGTAGAAATTCGATAAACAAAACAAAAAAAATTGTAATTCATATCATGGAAAAAAATGAGACAGAATAATTACGTATAAGCAAGCAAACACTAAATAAACGACGCCAAGGTTGAGTCATTACTCATTCACTATCATTTTTATACCCACAAATTTAACCAAAAATAGAAACCAAATCAAGTTTCTTTATATCATTCATTGAGCAGTCTTAAGTCCACCCAAAACAGAAGATAGCTTTCACAAACTGGATCAACAAATTTAAATGGGTTAGGAAGAAGAATTAACCACACAAGCAACACAAATCTCAAACTATGAATTATAAAAAGACGAAGATGAAGAAAATGAAAGCGAATCGATAAAGGAAAATGGAAAAAGATGAAGAAAAAAAAAAGGTCTCACCTTTGAGTTTTGCCATCGGTCTGAAAAGAATCCGGCTTCGATCCAAGTTTCATAAACTTCATCTTGGTGAATCAATATAAAAAGCAAGATCTTTTGCAAAAACTCTATAAGCCTGCCTCTCCAAGAAAAAGACCTATTTGCCCACAACACACACAGAGAGCTAAAATCTGATCAGCACTAGCTAAAGTAAATCAAAAAGCTTGCTTGAACACCACTCATCCTCAACATAAAGACTCCACAATCAATCCCATTTTGAGTGACAAGAAAGAAAGTGAAAGCCCCCCCTAAAATGCTGAAATGTGACCAAATACTCAGTAACTATACACACACACAATACATATATATAATATATATGTATATTAGTATAGAAGGCTTCAAAAGCCCCTTTCAAGTAAACAGATCTATGGAAGGATAGTCCGAACAAGAACGAGAGAGAAAGAGAGGAGAGATTGAGAAAATGTCAAGTCTAAGCAAGGAAAAATACACTGCTGTGAGATGTGTAGTTGCAGTGGTGTGTATTTATATATAATTATGTATAGGAAATTATTATAATACAAGTTTCAATGGAGAGAGAGTGTGTTTCCTTGGTCGGCGGCAAAAGCCCACGGAGCTCGGGGAAACCGAGTCAGCAGAGGAGACATTGCCAACAGACTCTCAACACTAAACTATTCACAAAAACACACTCACACTCAATGAAAATCTGACCAGAAATGGATTTAAATCTTTCACCACCACATATAATTGTTTTAATTAATCTCCATCTCTCTCTGATTGCTTGTTTTCATTTGTTTTCTCTCTTGAGATTAAAATAAAGCTCAACTAGTGATTCAGCATATGCCACAAAGCCCTCTCTCACTTAAGCTTCAAGTCCCAAACCCAAAACACATTTTTTTTTTTATATTTAAATTTCAATTAAATTTTAACCGTTGGAGTTGGAAAACTGCAACAGAAAACAGCATCTCGGTATCAGTTGAAGGAAGCACCAAAACGGTAGACAAGAAGCATCTTGCTTTCTTTATTTTATTTTATTTTTTCCTTCAGGGCAAAGTATATAGGAATAAATGGGAAAGATCACCAATGCATAAAGTTTAATAAGAAGAAGAAAAATCAGTAATAATATAGTGGACGAACAATCAATCGAAAAGATCAAACTACCAAACAGCAAAATCACTACAAGTACTGATGTGAAATCTGAGGAATCTACCAGAATATATCTTTCTCAAATCTCTTTTTTGTAGCATTATAATAATATTTAACATTGATAGTAGTAGCACAAGTGAGATCATGTGTTACGTTGTGTTTGTGAAAGGAATCTCTACATTGAAGAAATCTGTATGCACAAATAGCACAATCATAAACCAACATTTAAAAAAAAAAAAAAAAAAAAGGGACAGAGAGACAAGAGCCCCAAAATCAACTCTCTGCGTAAACCCCAAAAAAACCCATTTCATCAAATCTAAGAATAGCAACAACACAATGCAAACAAAGGTTCAGAAAGAAAAAGGACAGCATTTTATGGCATCAGAACCAAACCTTGAAACTAAAAAACAAGCAAAATTGACCCAAGATAAGAACTTTAAAATAAAAATGGAAAATAAATACTAAAAAAACTCACCCACTATGTTACTATTAGACCTTCAACGCCGGCATTTTGACACAACATATCAACAGCTGTTTGTGTTTGAAGTGAAGAGACCCTTAAAGCCTAAGTGTGTTTTTAATAAGTCCCAAGAAGACTCGGAAAAGCATTAAAAGTTGAGAACTTTTAAAAGCCAAGTTACTAACTCGTTGTGTTTGTCCTGCTGCTTTTTTCAAAGACGGAAAATGCTTTTTTTTTTTTTTTTACTTTTTGAATATTGGTTTTTAATTGCCATGAAAAGGAAAAAAATAAAACGAAAAATAATAATAATAAAGTAAGAGAAAAAATGTTGATAATATACGAGGGTTGTGTGAGGGCATTATAATTAAGAAGACTTTATTACATTGCTGAGTAATGCACGCCAAGAACTGACACTCAGCTTTCTTGTTGTTCCCATAGACAGCCCGGTCTCTCTACGCTCTATTATTTAATGCTTATTTCATGACTTTCTAAATCTAATTAGTTAAAATCTCAACACACAACCATGTATTTTTTGGAATGAATTTGACTCTCTCTCTCCTTTATATGTTTATCATGTGGCATCAGAAAACTAGGAAGTGATGATCAACGGTCACCGAAAAGCTCAGTATAATAATACAAAAAATAATATTAAAAATGAAATTGTTATTTGTTTTTAGTCTTGGCTGATATAAAACAAGTGGTGATATCTCATACTAATAATGGAATGCACAGAGCATTGATTGGCTTGAATTTCAAGATTGTCTAGGTACATTATGCCCTCTGATACCATTTATTATTCTCACACATGTTCATTGCCATTGTTCCAATCTGATATGAGCATGAAAGCTCACCATAATATGTCTAGAAATACTTCCTTCTTTGGTCATCTTTGTACGTTTTACAAATGTGAACTAATAATAATGACATTGTAAGAGTAATTGCATTGGGGAGATATTTAGTGGTGGGCCATTTTCCAATTATGACCCAAAAAGTCCTATTTAATGGGCCCGAGAGAGAATAAGGATCGGCTAAAGCGCTCGAACCGGTCCTTATTGCAAACCGACATTCTAAGTTCGGGTCATCCCAAATGAGATTGAATAACCTTGCTACAATTGATAGTTTTATAAATTTGGTACAACTGAGATATATAAAATTTTCATCGTCATTTTAACAGCGAATCGTCGAGATTATCCAGTTGCTCATCTTAAATAGCATTAACCATAACAGACATGTGGCGCATGAACATCAACATCACTATTATCATACCTCCTTGTACCATTAAAATCCAAATCAAAGGAGTTCTCTACCCTACTCCGTTCAGGTATTCGGGCCTTTACAGCTCACCAACAGACTTTATCTTACTTCAAGCCGTTCTTTACTGTCTAATACTCTTAGATATAGCATATATATTTATGAAAGAAGATGTTGAAGTTCCGGATCAATGGCTACATCATAAATAAGACTTCTAGTAACTATAAGCCTTAAGGTTCATGAATTTGGTACCGGAAAGGTATCGCAGATAGAGGTCTCAGAAATAAAAGAATAGAGAACCTCTTCATAGTATCGAACAAAGACAGAGAATACAAACAATTATTACCTTACCCTTACCATTCACCACCAAGATAAACTTATTGTGTGTAGCTCTTATTTATCGATGTTGTGGATGACCAAGTGTTCTCAAAGTACATATATTCATATATTGCTAGTTTTCACATTCAACACATGGGCATGAAATATCATATGGACATGAAAAATTTTCTATATTCTCGCAAATGGTTTGACAATGAAACAAAAAAAAAATTATACATCTCTCGCGTTTTGTTTTGTATATTTATGAGTACAACATATATATGATGTGTCCATAATACAACTATATAAAAAGAAATTAAAATATAGACATTTCAGTAGAATTGATGTCAAAAGTATATTAGTGCACTACATAAGATCCATGTAAGACGTATGGGGAAAAAAAATAGACGGCGCTCATTTATTGAAAGTCGTCTATTCAATTACACGGCGCTCATTTATAGAATTATTACAAATCAAATTGTAACTTAAAAATTTAGGATCGATCGAACACAACGATTATCATTGTCAATAGAAAGCGTATATATATATACTGTTCTTCTTCTCAAACACGACAACTCATTGAGATAAAATAAAGTCCGCATAAGAAGACTTGACAATACTAAATTATTGATAATTTGATACAATCGTTGTTATAATGAGTACTAGAATTAAAAATATCTCTTTTGAATCCCACAAATTTGGGAAACCAAAATTTGATCAAATCTTTAAAAATCTAGCATTAAAAATCAAAAGACTTGTCGAGAAAGATCTTGGCCCTATTGTTTCAAGCAGCGATGAATAACATGTAGCCAATTTTTTTAAAGAATGAACAGTTTGTCAAAACACTAAAAATGTGTCATAAAGGAACCAACTAACTTACTAAATTTTACGTAGTTATTTTATGGGTCCAGCAGCTATATAGCCCAATAGAACTTAAGCTTTTACAAAATAGCACAAGTTTACCAAGTACATGCAAAATGGCCAATAAAGACAGGATTAAAATTAATGAAGGCATCATTAAATTTAATGAAGGCAAGATTAAAATTAATGAAGGCAAGATTAAATTTACTGACAATCTGGAAATCCAACGGATCCAGTCGTCTTTTCATGTGCATCAGATTCGGCACCGGAGACGAGGATCTGAAGCAGAACCGGAACAGCTCCGTCTTCGGTGACGCGATTCTTGCGTCCTCGACGCTCGCGTCGTTCCCGATCGCTCCGACGGCGGCGGCGGAACCGGATCGCTGCGGGAGAAGACTCGACGGTCTTAGGACGCCTTCTTCGAAGACGATTCTCCGAGCAGCGTCGTCGCCGGAGGCGGCGATGACGGAGACGGCGAGGGCGGCGAGATCGTGGAGGGAGTGGTGGTCGAGGAGAACGAAGCTGATTCTGCCGATGAAGACGAAGCCAATTCCGCCGGCGGCGAGAGTGAAGGCGATTCAATCCTCTTTCTCTGGTTAAAGTTTTTGAGAGATGGCTATTTTACCAAACAAATGAAACTATGGCTATTTTACTAAAGAATTAGTTTGAATTGGCCATTTCATACTAATTTTCCTTATTTTATTTAGAAGTTTAAGTGAAAAGGCCTAAAACTTCATATTTAATTGAGGGAAATTATTAGTTAATTACTCAAAACGAATATTTTAAAAGGCATTATAAATTTGTAGTAAAATAACTTATAAAATTGGAATGTAGTCAACGTTTGCAAATGTTTAGGAAAATAGTCAATGATAATTATATTTGACTTAAATTTAAACATGCTATAATTAACAAAAAAAATTGTAAATAATTTTTAAAAATCGAAATTAATGACAATGGGTCTATTTTTAAAGCTCTCCTCGCCACGAATCCGGGGTTCGAAATCACTCAATTTCGAGTTCATATGAGGAATATATAATTTTTTGAAGTTTTGATGAGAAAAAAAAAACTGTATAAGAGAGAGTGTGTGATGAACTGTAGCAAAAAATATATAAAATATATAAAATAAATCAAATAAAAAATAATAATAAAATGAAAAATTCAAATGGATTATTCAAGTGTCACCTCATCTGTTTGACTATTTTTTCCTAAAATTTTCAAACGTTGACTATATCACAAACGTTAAGTTTATAATGGCTTAGTTTGTTACAAATTTCTATTTTAAAAATAAAACAATCTTCTAGCTTTTGAAGCCTGCCATGGGCATAAATAAATCATGACTAGGGGTTGGTAAAGCTATTAATCTGAGATTGATGAGTCATGCAAATTATGTTGGGCTATTCGACTATATGTTCTTTGACTTGGCTTTCCTTAGTTTGACCATTTTATATATCTTACAAAACTAGCCCTCGTATTATTTTTTTCCCACGTCTTCTTTGCTGTAAGACTATACGAGATAGGAATTAGGTTTTTGCCCCTTAATTCCATTAGCCTAAAACCGACCTTCTCGGGGGCCATTACTTTTTGGTAACTTTTTCTTCTCTATGAATAAAATAATAACTTACCTAATAATTAATTATGAAATAAATATTATAAACTTCGATTCCTTGTTACTAGGGTTATAAATTATCAGCTTTTTCTTTTTAAACTTTATCAGGCATATTAATTGTATGTATGCGCATATAATAGTATGCAACAGCGTATTTTACAAGTTACAACGATCTGCTTTGAAGAAAAACAAACAAACTGATTCTGTGTGTGTGACAGAGAGAGGCTTTAATATTCATCTCCATTACATACATACATGCATGTATGTATTATTACTTTAATTATTAACGGTGAGTTTGACTCGCCTAAATTAAACCTGCCGTGAAGAAGAGATGCTAAAAGAAAGATGACCTTGAAAAATCACCAAAAGAATATGGCCTCAATATAAAAGTCACCCTCATGATATTATCATAATCCCATCTCAACGCATCCCCATGATAGTGCTAGATAATTATAGTTTCTGTTTTATAATAACTATACACCGCAAACAGTTTTGCCTGACCAGATCTCTCTCTCTCCCCCTCTCTCTCCCTCTCTCTCTCTATTTTTTGTTTCCTAAATTATATATATATATATATATATATATATATTCATATATCGATGCCTTACGTTTCAACAAACACATGGTGCTGACTGTACTGGTATAAATTATACTGTTATATATATGTATATTATTTTGACGGTGTGCTTTTTTTTCTCGGAATTTTGACAGTGTGTGAGTCTGTTGTGTTGCAATATATATTTTTTACATATTCAAAACCCCATATGAATAAAAATAAGATATCTTGTTAAACACTTGATTCCTGCAGCTAGGTATTTGAGCTAGCTGGTACATGATCTCAAATTCTCAATGTACACATAATATAGTCAAATTAAGTAAGTAACTTTATTATTATTTCCCTTTTTTTCCCTTTTTCGGTTGCAATGTAAGAAAGCCATGCTGTCGCGGAGGGTTTATCGGTAAAGATTAGTCAACAAATCATCGTCACGCCAATAATTTGTTTAAACAACTTCCAACAACGTTATAACAGCATTAAGTTGCATACATTTTTTCATCTGTACGTTAGACTTAGAATCTAATCTTAAACGATATATATATATATATATATATATATATATATATATATATAATATGTGGGTCATATTTGGATCTGATCTGTCACTACTTTGACCTATCAAATTGCAATATATATAAACACAATACATGAAAGAATATATATATATATATATATATATATATATATATATATGTATATATCGTATATCTGACTCCCAAAAAAATATTATTATTGAAGTGAAAATTTTGAGACAATAATCACCAAGTCCGAGCTAGCTATATATACGTAGAGAGTAGAGACTGAGCATATCTTGTAGAGGATCGTCTTAAACATGTGTTTGAATTGCTTGGTGTCTCTTAGTGTACCATTCAAGTGAAGAGAGATCATCAGAGAGAGTCGTATATTAATTTTTTGGGGACAATCTTTCAATAATTTCCAGACACTGGAGGATTTCATATATGCTTGAAGATCCAGATTCTTTGCTTCCCCATTAATACTGCATATATAGTATATTTTAGCTGTTAATTTGTACTCTCTCTTTTAATTTCGCATCTAGGCTCCTAATCAAAATGGTATAAAAATAGTTGTTAAATAATCTACTTGCCGAAAATTGGGGCACTATTTGTACAAATGAATGAAGCAGAAAAAATAATGCGATATGTTTTAAAAAATGATTTCATCAAACATTTTAAAACATATGCATGTGTAGTCCTGCGCCATAATATCTCATGAAAATACTTGTTACGGCACAATAATAATAATAATTACAATTATTATTTGCCTCAAACAAACTAAAAATCATTATTATTATTATTATTAGTACGATTATTATTATCATTATTATTATTATTATTAGATGTACGATATAAATATGAAAAATGTAAGATATAAATGCCAATAACCTTAAATTTTAAATTTTCTTAATTTTAGTGCTGTGATCGCTACACTAGCTATTCAGTATTCAATATTTGGCGTTGAAAATCAAAGTGTTAATAACATTCCTGAATTAAAATTATATCAAAATACTAACATTGTTAATAATCAATCAATACGTTCCCATGCATTCAACTTTAATCAGTTTATATCCATCATTCTTTAAGATCCGCTGCTCATTAAAAACATAAATATCAGTACTTAAACACAAAAATTAAGAATAAATATATTAAAATCAGATATTGGTTAATATAAATTAGCCGTTTATAATAATTGTGCTAACACGGATTTTTCCTTGACAACAACAAAGGCCTAATCATGAGCACCATTCGTATTATCATGATGAAGCGGTGACGAATGCAACGAATGTGTGACTCAAACTAAAGTAAAATATTTTTCTTTTCACTGCCAATCCATCTATTTTATATTAAAATATTAGCATCAAGGAGTACATATTTATTTGGCACTCTTTTTATGTGACCTAAAAGTGTGTAATGAGTGTTCAACATGGTGAGGACCACCACACCAGAATATTGTAGTATGAGCTCAAGAATCTTTCCCATGTTTCATGTAAATGGTCTTTCCAATGAGAAAATGGGACCAGTGACACCAAGTATATATGTGACATATATTTGAGAGTTAGAGAAAAGGTAAAAAAAGTGCACGCGCAAAAATAATCTGCACAAATGTGATAAGGTCCACTATATTAAAGGTTATATGGTTGATTAATAAGCTATGTTATCTGTAATTAATTAGCTAGTTTTTTTATAAGTACTTAATTAGCCTAGTTTGATATATAGGTAAAAAAATAAAAAATAAATTAAAAAAAAAAAATATAAAAAAAATCTATTTTGCAATTGTGAAAGTGAGAGCATGCAGATTTTAAGCATTTTTTTGTTAGCTTGCCAGTCCACTATTTAATTTTGTTTTCAATATAATACGGTTGATAATAAATGCCTATATGATCGCCTCTATAGTCTATATAGCGCTTTTACTACCATTTACCCTGTATAGTCATAAGTAGCTAATATCTAGTTACGGTATAAGCTGCAATATAATAAAAAGGCAATTAAGCTAGTAACTCAATAGCTCACTTTCATTTCAAAAAAATAATCAAAATTTTTATTTTATAAAAAAAATAGTCCATCAAACTCACAGTAAATTAGTTAATTAAAAAATAAATTTAATTTACTCTTTAGTTAATTAAGTTACTGCTGACTTGGTGAGCTATTTTTTTTAACAAAATAAGATTTTTGCTAAAATTTTAAAAGAAATAAGAAATTGACTAATTACAACAAATTTTTCATATAGCAATAGCATTTATTTTCATTACTTTAATTATTGACGTTGTTAATTGCCTATTTATCATTTTTCGTCTCTGACCCATCAACCAGTGTTTATTATGTCTTGTCCATGTTTTGGATAAACTAGTACAAATAAGCGAAAAATTCAATATGAATTTCCATGATATATAAGGATAATTTATTGGGAACCAGCCTTTTAATCAAAGACACGACGATTTTGATATTTCTCTTAAATGTGAAACCATGATGGATGGACACCTTGTTACCTTTTCTTGTTTCATAATTTGAAATGAAAACACATTCAGATTAACATCCTATGGAAACAGTGACGTTTTTACGGTTCAAAAATGTGAAGTAAGATAAAATTATGTAGAAGAAAGTAGGGAAGATTTCGAATTTTATGCGATATGCGAACCAAGTTTTATCCAGCCCAATCAGTTTGTTCTAACATATTCATAATGACTAGGCCCAAACAATCACAAAGCTTGAAATCAAGAGAAACAATAAAGGGGAACATCCACAAATATTTTATTTGAAGATGGTGATTCATTCATAAATATCTCATTATTTTCAAATTTCAGATAATTTTACTGTTATTTTATATGAAACTGTAAAAAACTAATAAAAATATAAACTAAACTGTAAACATTAAAAAAAAATCGTAAACAGGAAAGAAAAAACTATATAAATAAGGTGTTGTCAGAATAAAATGAGACTTTCTTAAAATAGGAACGAGAAGTTGGATATTCATAGAAATAGTTTAGAAAATAAGGCATAGCTCGGTTAATTTCTACAACAATAAATGGGTTCTAAGACGATA
Source organism: Urtica dioica subsp. dioica (assembly GCF_054948205.1). Classification (NCBI taxonomy): domain Eukaryota; kingdom Viridiplantae; phylum Streptophyta; class Magnoliopsida; order Rosales; family Urticaceae; genus Urtica; species Urtica dioica. The sequence continues at coordinate 30,300,000 of NC_142763.1, read as the reverse complement.
ATCTCTTTCGTTTTGCTATGTATATACCTTAAAAAATACAATTTTTTTTAATCAATTTTCTAATTGTCAGGTTTATTATCATGTTTTGGCATCCAATAAGGATATTTTAACACAGAACTTATACACAGTGTTGGTCTAACAGACACTCAAAACTAACTGAAAGATAGAAGGTCAATCATATTAGCATTACAGTATTATTATTGCTATAATTATTAGATAATGTTTTTTTTTAGTCTTTTCCCTATTCCTTTGAGTTTGCTTTAGGTTAAATTACTCACTCTTGTAATTCTGATCATTACATTATTATCAACTCGCTTCAAATCTCTAAATCATCAAGTGGAACGAGAGATGTTGTATATTGCTTTTCCAAGCGCCTAAAGTTGGAAGGTAGGAACTAGGAAGCCTCTTTCAGTGGCGACGAGAGTCGATGGGACAAGTTCAAGCGCTCGGGGGAGCCAATTTTCAAATACTGAGGCGTGGGCCGAGTTATTTAATTCGGTGGGGACCATGATATGTATCGGATGATACAATGTCAATCATGAAGAACCTCACATGTGCACGAGAGTGTACTGAATGTTTGTTAGGGGAGACTGCCAAAAACTGCTTTTTTTTTTGTTTGGTTCATGACATGTTACGTTACTTCCGCTGAACCATCTAGACCTTGTTGATTTCAGTAGATCGACTCAGTTGAGTTTAGACCCTGATCGTAGATCTGACTTTGAAGAATGGACTAGGTCATCCGTGCACAAATTGGTCGACAATTGCAATCTTTCCCCTGAGCCCAAGACTGGCACCTCACGGAATAATTAGTTGAAGTGGTCCTTATGGAGAAGGTTTGCCAAAAGTATAAAATTAGCGCCTCACGGTCTTATGGGAGTGACCCATATTTTGGTGACACACATATCTTAGACCTTCTCGACTACAACTACTCAATCATCTCTAAAGATTGCAATGATCCTCTTCAACCTCAGTCCACTCATGTTCGTAAGTCTATATATGATTAATAAATAATTTACAATGCTATTATATGTAATTAGATATATAATTAATGGATATCAAACTAAGAAACTTAATCTAAAATTATATTCGTAGAATATTTTCTTTAGTGTAATATGATGTGGTATTATTACATTGGAACAATATAAAAAAAAATTTGAACAAATTATATTATATTTGGTGTAAAAATTGCACTAAAAGAGTGTTATTATTGGAGATGTTATGTATACATTGTTTTATGTAAAATAGATTCCATTAATTAAGGATAATTCTAGCTTAATTATTCCGCGTGTTAGTTATTTGATTAGTTAACCAAAATTATTATGTAATTTTCATAAATTTTTAGTAGCTATATGGCTACAGTCCTTATAAAATGATCAAACTTGGTATTCAAGGTTAAAATGGTAGTTATATCACCAATTATGGCTATGCTTGTACACTTTTGGTCAAGTTAAACGATAAAGTACCGTACCCTTCGAGTCGGTACCGAACTGCATGAGCTATTGAATATGAGATCTCTGTAAGGAAGAAGAGAAGAGAAGAAGAGAGATTTCAGAGTAGAACTTTGTAAAAAAAAGACAAAAGAAAAAAAAAATTCATTCATCAAAATCGAGAGTGAAAAGTACAAATCCCTATTTAAGTACAAGATGTCGGTAAAGGTATTAATTAGACTCAACATACCAAGTCACAGAAAACGACTGGTCGTTGGACTAATTAAAAAAAATGACATGAGTAAAACGACATGAAATAAAGCTTTTCATAATTGGGTTGTGCGAGTCACAAGTTAATCCATTCTTCAATAACCCAAACGCTGAATCTAAGCTCCAATAATCTCCCTCAAGATGAAATGAAGATATTGTTCAAGTTCATCTTGGACATGAGATGCTGCAACGCCAGCGAAGCCAAGGGCTTCGTAAAGACGTCAACGATTTGGTGCTGAGTACGAATAGGAAGAAGTTTTTCCAATCCACTTAGCAAATGATCTCTAACAAAATGAAAATCTATTTCAATATGTTTGGTCCTTTCGTGATATGTTGGATTCGAGGCTATATGCATAGCATCCTGATTGTCACAACATATCACGGATGATGACGAACTAGCAATCTGGAAATCCTTCCTTAGCTGCTGCAACAAGAGAACCTCACTCATTGTCGTTGCTAACGACATGTATCCCACTTTTGCATAGCTTCTAGACACCGTTGATTGCTTTTTTTGATTTCCATACTACGAGTGCATCACCTATAAAAACACAATAACCAATCATTGATCAACTAGTATCAAGGCACGTGACCTAATCACCATCAGAAAAAGCTCGGATTGAGTTGTAGAATTAGATGGATAAAATAATCCTAATTCTAAATTAACCTTGACATATCGAAAAAGATGATGTACGGCTTGCAAGAGTGGGTACTTGAACGAGTGACTTAACGAATGCATTGCATAAGTTATGTCTGGCCTTGTTATAGTAAAAATATAACAACCTTCCAATCAACCTCTTATACTGCTTAACATCTCTCTGAGGTCTTTCAAACAAAGACAAAGGAAAAGTTCTCGAACACAAGGTTCAAAAGTTCCTGAAAAATTAGAAAACAAGCTCAAAAATACTATGAAAGTTTTTAGAACCTTATTTCATATTTTACGGTTACAAGAAAATTAAGAAAATTATTTTACATGAGGAATGGTAAAAGTGCCAAAATTTCAATGAAACGAGCAGAAGTCAAACGGGGGGGGGGGGGGGGGGGGGGGGGGGGTTATGAAAATTACGTGAGTCATCATAAATGAGTGTAGTGTTGTCATTTGGAGAGATTTGGGTTGATGTGTTTACAAAAGAAAAAAGGGGTCCCAAGGGAAATTTTGAAGAAATTGGAACTAAAATGAAAAATTACCAAAACTCTTGGACAAAACCTAGATTCTCTAATTTTACTTCACTTTACTCTTGAAAAGAAGTTTAGAGAGAAAGTGATACAAATTTTTTGAGAAAGAAAGAGCACAAGTTGGCAGGGAATGGATCTCAACGAATTTCTCTTGAGTCAAGGTAAAGGCTTCTTGTTCTTTTTTGCTTCATGTGTTTTGTTTGAAACCCATGTGTGGATATTATAAAGATTTTGATTATTGGTTTTAGAAATAAAATTGGGGATTTTTAATTTCTAGGGTTTGGGTTTTTGCCATGAATTGGTGTCTGATTCGATGATGATTTAATGATGGGTCTTGATAGATTACTTCATGTGATTCAGTTTCTCTCTTTGATCATGAGTTAAAATTTGATTTGATGAGTATTTTTTTTTTAATATGTTAATGCTTGTTTTCGTCTAAAATTAAAGTTTGTTAATCCGGGTCTTTGGTGTGGAGGATGAACACAAAAATTTGGAGCTTATCTGGAGAATGACTGACTTGGATGTGCTCAGATACCACATTGTGACGCCCGCCCCCTAAGAGCTTATCTCTTGCTCTCTAAGAAACGTGCGTCAGCTTCTCTTTTATAGTTTTACGAAAAAAAAATTGTACTTTTAAAAAGAACTCAAACTAGATATAGAAACTAGTTTATGGAAATATATGTATAACAATTTGACGCACGTCCATTAAAGAGTAAGAGATAAGCTCATTTAAGACATGATCATAGTCAGGTTCCGATCTTAGCCTTTTTTTGAACAAGGACACCGTCATGATAGACGGTCTATGGAATGTCCAAGGGATCACATACTCTTTGACGTAAGAGGCCCTCTAGTTTCATGTGTTGAAGGACTCTCCCGAATTCATTTTTATCTATGAATCTAAAAGTGGTGAATATATTGAGATCCATTTAAAGATTCCATATCAAAGCTAAAATGACGACTGGTGATGAGGATAATTGACATTTGTATGGATATTTATGGAAATCCCGTCGTGGATCTTTAAAAAATTACGTATAAGTTGTTAAAAATGGTGCGTGAGCTTTCTTTGGGACCATAGATGTGCGATGGGGGTAATACTAACATTTTCGTAGAAGGGCCTTGGATGAGTGAAACTTGGAGGCCCTTGGTTTTAACGTTGATCCTTTTACATGGAGACAAATAATCGGCGATGATTCTATTCTTAGCTCTTAGATTAGTGTGTGGCGAATAACGATTAGGTTGAGGCTTTTTCCTTGATGGTTCTCCAACACTTAGATCTTTTTACGTCCAATCATCGTCCCATCATTGTTACGATTGAAGGGAAAAGGTCGGCCTTTTTTAGTACTACTCAGAGGTTAATGTTTTAAGTGGCTTGGTGCGATGAAGACGGGTATGAAAAAATCATTGGAGAGAAATAGACGTCTAGTGAGTGTCTGAAGGCCCTAGCAAGCGGGGGAGAAAAAAAATACATATATTTGAAATGGGATTAAGAAGCAAAGACGGGTTTTAGATTCTCTCAATGTCTCAGATTTAACTTTTTTGTGCGGAGGCGTCTTGGGTCAAAGAGTAAAAGAGAAAAAGTTGAATACCTTGTTTTATAAGGAAGCACTCTATTGAAGACAAAAGAGCCGGTTGAGTGGCTCTAGAATGTGGATAATGAGCTCTTAACGAAAAAAGAAAAATTAGATTATGGGCTCTTATACGAGAATCATGTTTGAATTGAGGACCTTGTGGGAGTGAAAGATATTATTCTAGTTGCTTTATGGAGTTTTTTGTTTTTGTTGAGAAGTCCGAACTCTCTTGAGGTGGGATTATATACGAGTTTTTGTCTTTGGTCATCTCCAACGAAGCAAAGCGATGAGGTTCAAGACACATTTTTTAAATTGATCCAATAAAGACTCCGAGTAAAGACAGATTCTCCGAGATGTGTTTTCAGAAGCACCATGGTATGGTAAACAATGGTTTAACTTAGTGTGGTTGGAGATTTTGAATGACGATGCACAACTTTAGAGTGTAAAGATTCAAAAGCCCATCCAAAAGCTTAAAGTATTCATTCAGATCATCGACCTGCAGAGCTTGCTCCGAGTAGCGATTAATAAAATCCTTTAATGACTCATCATGGGCCTGTCTTACCGCTAACAACCTTTCTTTGGGAGTTTTTCCCGAGCAGGAACCGACAAACTGTTCCATGAACTTTCTGGATAACTGCTTCCAAGATCCTATAGAGTTTGGCTTAAGCTTCCTGTACCACCTTTTGGCTGAGCCTGTTAAGGTGATAGAGAATGCCCTGCACATAACCTCTGGTCCTGCTCCTTGCAACAGCATCCAAGACGAGAAAGTGTCTAGATGGTCTCCTGGGTCGGTCTTCCCATCGTAAACAGGAATGCTTGGCATCCTGAAGCGATCAGGTAACAGATGTTCTAACACCCGTGCTGTGAATGAGGAGATAGTCTCTCCGACCTTTGGGATAGACTCCTTCTGGCCAAGAGCCACCTCTTCAATTCAACGCTCCAATCTTTTGAAATTCGTTTCGTTGGTGCTCGCACTGTCTTCAGTTTCTGAGCCTCCTGCGTTATTTCTGCCAATATTTGAATGACTTTTGTCCATCGAAGGCTGGTACCGATCAGAAATCTTTTGGACTGCTCATTCTCGGACTCAGAGTCGTCATCTATCCTCTCATACCGATCTTTAGCGTGTTTCCGAGGTTTCTTAACCTGCGGATCCTGCCCAACGGGTTCTTTCCCTGATCGGTGTGAGGGTTCCTCATCTGGGATCACCACTGCGCTTCGCAGTGTGACTCTCCTCGCCTGCAACCTTCTCTTCAGCTCCCTGTTATTCGCCTCTAAGACCGAAAGACGCTCTTGCATCTATCTGAATTGTTCTTCGAGACTAGGTTTCGGGAGAAGTTCAGCTATTTCTTCCAAGGTGAGAGGCAAGGTGCGATTGTGGTGCTCTATCTCTGTCTCCTGGTTGGAGACGGCGTTCATGGGTGTGGATGAACTAGCCATATTCTTTAGCTTCTAGCCTCATCCTTCTAGCGCCAACTGTTAACCTGTAAAATTAGTACAACAATATCATAAGAAAATACACAGGCTCCGAGTACAAGGACTCCGAGTACTGATATGATTTAGGCAAGACTTTCTCTTTATACTGACGAATCTAATACAAGAGAGCAATGTTTACAAGGGGTTCTAAGTAGAAGAAAGCAAGAAAGACGTAAATTTTTTTTGTCTCCCCTGAGAATCTTTGTAGCTTCCTATTTATACCCGTCTGGGGTTGCTTCCTTTACCACATGGTCGTGGGCTCTGCCGGTTATTCTAGTGAACGTGGGGTGATCAATCCCACGTTCTTGGTGGTTTTTTGGTAACTGCCGCTTTCCTCTCGCAGAGGTGGACGGTTACTACTCTCTGTATGATTTTGGAACCGTTGAGGTGTGCGTTTTAGGAATTTGAAACATGTTTTCTTTTGGTTTGACTAGTCTTTGACATACGGTCTTCTCTTCTCTCCGAAGTTCTGATCGGTAGGTTTCGTTCTTACCTTATGAACGGATCGTTCCTTTTCAATGGTTAGCTCTTTGGTCTATTTACTTGAGCTCGGTGCTGGAGTTTGTCTACTGCTCGGGATTCCAACTAATATACTCGGTGCTCGACCAAATTATCCCGTAACAGCAGCCCTCTAGTTACTTAGTATTTTTAGCAAAAATGGTAAGGAACTATCTCGGCGGAATAAAAGGCCGTGTTCATCTTTGCTTTTCTGCTCGTCTTGGTGTGTTCCGAGTAAGAGCCCTACATTCTTCTTTTGTTTGAGGTGACGTTTGGTTTTGATCGTACTGAATCGTTACGTTGCTTCGCTTCGACGGTCAGATCCGAGTGGCTTCTTGGGCACACTTAATCTGAGCCGTTCGCTTTCTTTATGTAAGGCTTTTCCTGAGATTTTGGATTCATTTCGCATTTCCTCCCAAATTTTACTCTCGGCGCGTTCTCGGCTTGATCTGCCTATTCGGAATGTGACCCAGCTTACTCGTCTGCTATCCGAATTTTCCGACCTTCAATATTTTGGGTAGGATTTCTTCGCTTTTAACCTGATATTTTCCCTGCCTATGGTTGTTGCTCTGTGATCTGCGTTTATCTTCATATCATTTCTCGTATTCGGACCCTCCGGACTTTGGGGATCATAGTTTCTCAACTTCCTTAGGGACATGGGAGGACTTGCACGTCCTGACCTGAGTTACGACCCTCGTGTCGTTCGGCGATCGGAGCCTGACCCCGATCATGTTATCCTGTCGGATGGATCCAAATTTCCTTTCCTCAGGAGTCGCGTTTGGTATCATATCCCGGAGATCGGATGGGATCGTCTCGTAATAGCTTATGATGAATCATGCGTGTACCCCAGTCTCAGGTCTGAGGGGGTCGATAACGAAGAAAGGGTTTTTGACTCGTCTTCCCTGTCGTGTAGGGAGACCATGGTCTTGGAGATATCGTCATCGTCTGCTTCTTCGGGGGGAAGCGAGTCGGAGTCTCGTGATACGATGAGCCCTTCTCCTTCGCTGGTCCGAGAAGGGGCAGATCCTCAAGGTGCTCCAGGTCCGAGCGGGAGGACTTTTGGGGTAGATCTTCCGGAGGAGGAAGATGAGGCCCTGATTTTTGAACGGAAGGAAGGCCAGTTTTCGGCCAAAATATGGACTTCTCGGGTTACCGAGAAATATATACAAGACTTGACAGAGGAATTCGAGATCGCAGATGGGATCATCATCTCGGCTCCTTCAGAGGACGAGAAGGCTGACCAGCCTCCTGCCGGGAAGATAGCATTTAATAAGGCTATCTTGAACGTGATCGGAGGATTGCCGATGCATCCCTTTATATCTCAGTTCCTCTCCGACCTCGGATGCTCTCCTACTCAGCTTCTCCCTAATGTTTATAAGATTTTTTTCGGGATGGCTGTTTTGTAGGCAAAAATTTAGAATCGTCCCGTCACTCTAGAGGACTTTTCTCAGTATTACTCGCTCAAGTCGGCTCCGGGGCAGCACGGTTATTACTATGCTCGGGCCCATGACGAAAAATCTAGAATCGTCACTCGTCTTCCTTCCAGTCAGAAGAATTGGAAGGATTACTTCTTTTGGATTGAGGGGAATGCTTTCTACGAGAGATGCCCAATAAACGCTTCGTTCTCGGAACTGGGTGTGACTCTAGTTCAAAAATTTTCCTTTTTTTTTTTGTCAGATTTCTTATCTGGTTTCTTTACATATTCTATGTTTGGTCCCAGGTTCTCTTCCGCAATATTCCGAGGAGGAGTGACCACTTCATTCCGAGATTTTTGATATTTCGGAGGCTGATCGGTCGACTTTTGTGTTGTCGGACCCAGACTTACTCGACTAGTATTACTATTATCCATATTCAAGTAAGCATTTTATTTATTTTTTATCAAATCAAATACGTTCCAATTTTCTCTTGTTCTTACTTTTGTTTTCTTAACAGAGATTGCACAGATGGCGAAGAAGAGAGCCGCTCCCGAACAAGTCCCTCTTAACCCGAAACGTACTAAGGCTTCCAAGGCTTCAGCTGCGGGTAAGCGGGCGACTCCATCTTCTTCGAAGGTCTCGGAACATCCGAGCTCTTCTCTGAGGAAAAGCCTGATTGAGCCTTCTTCAGCATCCGACCACCTGACTCCGATCGTCACCTTCCTTCACGAGCATCTCCATGCCGAGAAGGTCCAGGCGGTCCTGGAGTCTGAGCCTCTAGAGAGGCTTAACCAAGTCACCGACTCCGTGGTTTCGGTACGTTTTTATTTATCTAGTCGGTATCTCTTTTCTTTCCTTGTATTATTTTTGTAGCTGACCTTTATGATCACCACAGAGCTTTGTTGGTGTGGTCGGCCTCGTCGGATTACTAGGTTCCGAGCTCACATCTTTGAGGCAACGGAACGATCGCTTTCTCAAGGAGAGGAACGCGGCTAGGGACGAAGTGGCGAAGGTTCGGTCAGAGCTTGCGCAGAAATTCCAAGCAGATCTCGAGGCTGCTCGCTTGGCGGCGGTGGAATAGTACAAAGCTTCCGAGGATTATCGCAACATGCGCGATGATCTTTATACCGCTGGGATAAACGAAGCTGTTCGGATCCTCGGTCCGAAGAATCCTACTTTGGATACTACGGATCTTGATGAGGATTCGGAGTCAAGAGCTAGCGACGACCTGGAGGGAGGAGGCGATTAGGGCAAGGAGTTTTATTTTTATTCTTTTTTTTTTTGCTAACCCGTTTGGGTCTTGAACAATTGATCCGTGGTCGGATCCTTTTAATGTGTAATTTTTTCCTTCTTGGGTTTTGAGATAATTTCTTCGTGGTCGGAGCTTATTTTATTTATGTTTGTGAATTCAGCGAAGATAAAGACCAAGTAACAAGAGCTAAGTACTGAACATAACGATGTAATTAATGAACTTAAGTTTTCTGTTCTCAAAGAAAAATTTAAAGATATCTAAGGTTGTTTGAATTTTATGTACGTAGCCTTCCTGCCCTGAAGTTTATTTTGTTGAATTAGTTTAAAAGACATGCTTCTGGGTACCGAGTAAAACAACATGAATAAAAAGGAATATATACTATTAAAAATCAAAAGTGTATGCGACCAAGCCGCTTTTTAAATTTGAAAGTACAATGTATGCGACCAAGCCGCTTTTTAAATTCGAAAGTACAATGCATGCGACCAAGCCGCTTTGTGAATTAAAAATTGAAGTGTTTAGACAAAGAAATGGCGAAGATGCTCGGCATTCCAAGGATTTTTCTCCATTTCACCACTCAATCGTTGTAATCGGTATGCCCCGTTTCCGAAGTCTTCTCGGATGATGTAGGGTCCTTCCCAATTTGCGCCAAAGGCCCCGTCTTGTTGGATTTTGGTGTGAAGAAAAACCCTTCTGAGGACTTTGTCGCCGATCTTGAACGATCTTGGTCGGACTTTCCTGTTGAAATACCGAGTAACTTTCTGTTGGTTAGCAAGATTTATTAATCTAGCTTTTTCTCTTTTTTCTTCAAGTAAGTCTAGGTTAATTTTTAAGATTTCATTATTTACCTCCGTGGAGTAGTTTTCTCTTCTCACTGTTGGTATCATAATATCGGTCGGAATACCCGCGTCGGAACCGTATGCGAGAGAGAAAGGCGTATCGCCAGTTGCGAAGTGCTCGGTGGTTCTGTATGACCAGAGAACCTCTTGAAGCATATCTACCCATTCTGATTTCTGCTCGTCCAGCTTTGTCTTTAGACCGTGTTTTATGGTCTTGTTGACGGCTACCACCAATCCGTTGGATTGAGGTCGGACTGGAGTAGAAAAAACTTTGTTAATGCCATATTTTTCGCAAAAATTTTTGAAAGAGTCACAGTCAAACTGAGTTCCGTGGTCGGATACAATTTTGACTGGGATCCCAAATCGAGTAATGATGTTTTTCCATACAAATTTTTCGATAGCATGAGCGGTTATTTTGTTTAAGGGTTCAGCTTCAACCCATTTTGAAAAATAATCGATTGCTACTATTGCGTACCTGCATCCACCCCGGCCTGTTGGCAATGCTCCGATTAGATCTATTCCCCATTCTGCGAATGGAATCGGGCACGAGAGGGTGATAAGAGGATTAGGAGGGAGCCTTGGGACGTTAGAGAATTTGTGGCACTTGACGCATCTTTGTGTCATGCGTCGGGCATCGGCTTTCAATGTTGGCCAGTAGAGTCCTTGCCGGATAATCTTCTGTGCTAGTGTCTCGCATCCGATGTGGCTTCCGCATATCCCCTCTTGGATTTCTTTGAGAGCGTACTCGGCTTTATCTTCGTCCAGACATTTGAGGAGGGCCTGAGAAAATCCTCTTTTGTAGAGATTTTGACCCTCTAAGAAATACCGAGCAACTCTGAATTTCAAACTTCTGGCCTCATTCTTATCCATGGACAAAGCTCCATGCTTCAAGTACTCCTTAATCGGAGTTTGCCACGACTCTCGGTGGTCGATCTGAAGCACAAGAGGGGTCTGCTCGATGCTAGACTGCCCAACTTTGATCACTGGGATTGACTCCGAGTCGGATCCTTGGGTGGCCAATTTTGCTAAAGAATCAGCCTCTTCATTCATGGCTCTAAGGATTTGAGTGATTTCGCAGAGCTCGAATTCATTTGCCAGGCTTCTGGCCTTCTCGGCATATAGCGACATTTTTTTTTTGCCTTTTGCCTGAAATTCATATTTCATTTGATTAACAATTAACTGAGAATCCGAGTATACTTTGAGTTTTTGATTTCTAAATCTTTTGCTATTTGAAGTCCATGTATCATGGCTTCGTACTCGGCTTCATTGTTTGATGCGTTGAAATCGAATTTTAGAGCAAATTTTACCTTATCTTCTTTTGGGCTGGTCAGTGCGATCCCGACTCCGGATCCCTTTTCGTTCGCTGCTCCATCTACGTGCATTTCCCAAATTGGGAAATCTACTGGTCTGTACGTGAATTCCGCGATGAGATCAGCTACTGCTTGTCCTTTAATTGCTGGTCGGGGCGGAAATGTATATCGTATTGTGTCAGCTCGATCGACCATTTCATTAATCTTCCGGACACATCAGGTTTCTGCCGCACTTGGCAGAGCGGAAAATTGGTTAGGACTGTGATCGGATGTGCGAGGAAATAGTGCTTCAGCTTCCGAGACGTGGTAATGAGGGCGAAGGCTAGCTTCTCTAGTTCCGGGTATCTCCCTTCCGCCTCGTTAAGATGTCGCGAAGTATAATAAACCGGGACTTGGTTTTTTCCCTCATTTTTTATTAATGCTGAGCTGACTGCGTGCTCTGATACTGCTAAGTAAATTTCCAGATGCTCTCCTTCTTGCACTTTTCTTAAAGTCGGAGGCCATGCCAAGTGCTCCTTCAGGGACTCGAAGCTTTCGTTACATTGCTCAGTCCACTCAAATTCTTTGGAGCCTCTGAGGGCATTAAAGAAGTGAATGCTCCGATCGGTAGATCTTGAAATAAAACGACTTAGTGCAGCTATGCACCTTGTCAGCTTCTGTACTTCTTTTATGTTTCGCGGCGGTGTCATGTTCAATAGAGCTGTGATCTTCTCTAGATTTACCTCTATGCCTCGTTCATGAACGATGAAACCTAAGAATCTTCCTGCAGAAACACCGAAAGTACATTTTAGAGGATTAAGTTTCATGCGATATTGTCTCAAAATTTCGAATGATCTTATAAGATCATCTGTATGTTCACTTATTTTTCGGCTTTTAACTGGTAAGTCATCAATGTATGCTTCCATTGTGACTCCGAGTAATTCAGCAAACATACGATTTACTAATCTCTGGTATGTTGCCCCCGTATTTTTTAATCCGAAAGGCATTACTGTGTATCAGTATAGCCCCCGGTCGGTTATAAATGCTGTGTGATCCTGGCCGGGACTGTACATGGGGATTTGATTATATCCAGAATAGGCATCCATGAAGCTTAAAAGCTCGTGACCAGCTGTGGCGTCTACTAATTGATCTATTCTCGATATTGGGAAACTATCATTTGGGCAAGCCTTGTTTATATCTGTAAAATCTACACAAGTTCTCCATTTTCCGTTAGGTTTCTTGACCAGGACGGGATTTGCTACCCATTTCGGATATTTAGTTTCTTTTATCGACCTGTTAGAGATTAGTTTGTCTACTTCTTCTTTTAAGGCTATACACCTTTCGGAGTTTAAGGCTCTTCTCTTTTGCCTAATAGGTTTTTCCTTAGGGTCTATATTCAACCTATGACATGCTACTTGAGGATCTATCACTGTCATGTCGGACTGTGACCAGGCAAATATGTCTAAGCTATTAGACAAAAGAGAAATTAAATTATTTTTGGTACCTTATTCAAGATATTTTCCAATCTTGAGCTTTTTCTCAGGTTGCTTCGGACCCGGGATGACCTCCTCAATTTCATCTCCTTGGCCAATTTCTTCTCGGCTCGGAAGGCGTGGGTCGAAGTCTGAATCAATCACCATGACTTTGCGAACATCTTTGTCCTGACTTTCTTTGAGATAATTTGCATAACAGCTTCTTGCGAGAGCCCGAGTTCCCACTGCTTCGCATACTCCGTGCTCGGTAGGAAACTTCATCTTCAAATATTCTACTGAAGTGATGGCTCTGAGGGACTGCAAAGTTGGTCGGCCAATGATCGCGTTGAAAGAGGATTTCCCTGGAACCACTACCCATGGGGTGTTTGTGGTTTTACTTCTCGGGTTTTCTCCCATAGTTATCGGGATTGAGATTATCCCCTTGGGCTGGATTGAGTCCCCTGTGAAACCATAGAGATTTTCAGGAGAAGGAGCTAATGAGTCTTGCTTAAGACTCATTTTATTGAATGTGTCTTCGTAGAGCACATCAACATCACTCCCGGTATCCACTAGTATTCGATGTACATTCCTGTTTCCAATAAGAGCTGATATGACTAGTGGATCGTTGTGAGGAAACATTACCCACCGAGCATCTTCTGCCGTGAAGGTGATTGGCTCTGTGTTAGGTTTGGCTATCTTGTTTGGCCTTTGTTCGGTTGTAAACAAGATTTGTCGGGGTCTCGCGTAGGCCTCTCTTACATAGCTTTTTTGAGCACTTCTTGAATTTCCCCCCACATGAGGTCCTCCGACTATGAGTGAGATTTCTGCATATGCTTCGCCTTTTTGATCCTCTTGATCTCCTTGCTCGGCTTTTTTGAGCACTTCTTGAATTTTCCCCCATATGCTTCGGATCAAAGTTTCTATAGCTTCTTTGAGGTTGAAACAGTCAGCGGTGCGGTGGCCAATATCCGCATGGAAGGCACAATACTTTGTTTTATCTCTTTTTGAGATATTTGCTTGATCGGCCTCGGCTTAGGAAAATCTTCTTTATCCTGAGTAAGACTAAATATCTCATCTATTGGGGCATTGAGTTTATGATATTTGTCGAACTTACTGGAAAAGGGTTTCAAGGGTCCCGCTCCAGACCGACTTTTCTTAGGTGGGCGGTTATCCTCAGACTGCCGTTCCCTGTGCTCTTCTCGGTAGCTCTTTGGCGGCTTCACTTTTCTTGCTGCCAATCTTGCCTCCTCCGCGTTGATATATTTCTGAGCTCTTTTCAGGAAATCGTTGTAGTCTTTTGGACTAGTCTTCTGAAGTGACCACCAGAACTCTGATTCAATTCGGACGCCGGAGGAGATCCCCAAAAGCTTAAAGTCTTCATTCAGATCATCGACCTGCAGAGCTTGCTCCGAGTAGCGATTAATAAAATACTTTAATGACTCATCATGGGCATGTCTTACCGCTAACAACCTTTCTTTGGGAGTTTTTCCCGAGCAGGAACCGACAAACTGTTCCATGAACTTTCTGGATAACTGCTTCCAGGATCCTATAGAGTTTGGCTTAAGCTTCCTGTACCACCTTTTGGCTGAGCCTGTTAAGGTGATAGAGAATGCCCTGCACATAACCTCTGGTCCTGCTCCTTGCAACAGCATCCAAGACGAGAAAGTGTCTAGATGGTCTCCTGGGTCGGTCTTCCCATCGTAAACAGGAATGCTTGGCATCCTGAAGCGATCAGGTAACAGATGTTCTAACACCCGTGCTGTGAATGAGGAGATAGTCTCTCCGACCTTTGGGATAGACTCCTTCTGGCCAAGAGCCACCTCTTCAATTCGACGCTCCAATCTTTTGAAATTCGTTTCGTTGGTGCTCGCACTGTCTTCAGTTTCTAAGCCTCCTGCGTTATTTCTGCCAATATTTGAATGACTTTTGTCCATCGAAGGCTGGTACCGATCAGAAATCTTTTGGACTGCTCCTTCTCGGACTCAGAGTCGTCATCTATCCTCTCATACCGATCTTTAGCGTGTTTCCGAGGTTTCTTAACCTGCGGATCCTGCCCAACGGGTTCTTTCCCTGATCGGTGTGAGGGTTCCTCATCTGGGATCACCACTGCGCTTCGCAGTGTGACTCTCCTCGCCTGCAACCTTCTCTTCAGCTCCCTGTTATTCGCCTCTAAGACCGAAAGACGCTCTTGCATCTATCTGAATTGTTCTTCGAGACTAGGTTCCGGGAGAAGTTCAGCTATTTCTTCCAAGGTGAGAGGCAAGGTGCGATTGTGGTGCTCTATCTCTGTCTCCTGGTTGGAGACGGCGTTCATGGGTGTGGATGAACTAGCCATATTCTTTAGCTTCTAGCCTCCTCCTTCTAGCGCCAACTGTTGACCTGTAAAATTAGTACAACAATATCCTACGAAAATACACAGGCTCCGAGTACAAGGACTCCGAGTACTGATATGATTTAGGCAAGACTTTCTCTTTATACTGACGAATCTAATACAAGAGAGCAATGTTTACAAGGGGTTCTAAGTAGAAGAAAGCAAGAAAGACGTAAAAAAATTTTGTCTCCCCTGAGAATCTTTGTAGCTTCCTATTTATACCCGTCTGGGGTTGCTTCCTTTACCACATGGTCGTGGGCTCTGCCGGTTATTCTAGTGAACGTGGGGTGATCAATCCCACGTTCTTGGTGGTTTTTAGGTAACTGCCGCTTTCCTCTCGCAGAGGTGGACGGTTACTCTCTGTATGATTTTGGAACCGTTGAGGTGTGCGTTTTAGGAATTTGAAACATGTTTTCTTTTGGTTTGACTAGTCTTTGACCTACGGCCTTCTCTTCTCTCCGAAGTTCTGATCGGTAGGTTTCGTTCTTACCTTATGAACGGATCGTTCCTTTTCAATGGTTAGCTCTTGGGTCTATTTTACCTGAGCTCGGTGCTGGAGTTTGTCTACTGCTCGGGATTCCGACTAATATACTCGGTGCTCGACCAAATTATTCTGTAACAGTATTATTAGACATAAAATAATAAAATCTACTTACAATTTTCAAAATTTTAAGAATATATTTATATCTATTTATTTTTTTATAAAAAAAAAAAAAACTAACTCAAAATATACCAAATATATTGAAAGAATATATAAGGTATAAACGCATAATATTATTCTGCCGAAACGAATAAAGAAATTCCACACGCATTTTACATGTAACACAAAAACACACACATATACCCCTTTTGGAATCCAGAAATTCTTTTTATGTATAATAATTTTACAATTCACAACCCCTTTCTTTAAGTGTTAAAAATTAAAGCGACCCGTTAATCTCTTTGACGGTCTCTTTATTGAATACAGAAAATCTTCACCAAACATCACTCTTTTACTCTGTGGCTCTCCTCCCCATTCTTACCTGTAAAATGAAACTTTATCTGTTCTTTAATTCCGCTGACAGATTATTCCAGAATGGAAAATCACAATATTTCAACTTAATAATTATGCTGATAATATTATACACTCAAATAATAGTAAGACTAACAGATATATGCGTCTTGTTTTGGCATCAAATTTTCAAGACCGTGTCCTGAATTTAAGTATCAATATCGGCTGGCGTGTAGTAGACACACGGCAAAGCATATCTCTCATTCACATTTTGACAAACTCACATTCATGTATTATTAACGTAATAATCTCTTTATCATCCACATCCTCTCTGTGCTTAGTTGGAGTATTAAGATATAATTTAGACTAGTCGCGCCCTTAACAAACAAGTTTATTTCATCATTTAGTGTAGGGACTCAATATTCAGCCAGTGACACGTTGTGGCGGGGATAGAATCTTACCCCATGATAGCATAGATTATATATAAAAATAATAAATAGAATTTAAACTTTTGTAAGGGGGATATTAATAATTAAGGGAACATATAAGTAAAAAAATGGGATTACTATTTATCGAAAAATTAGGCAAAATTATAGTTATATTCACTTACTATTTTGACGTCTTTGTTAATCGCACTTAGTTCGTATTAAGTGTGTTTAAACTTTAAACTCTTATAATGTGTAATTTGTTTGTGTTCTCGTGAGATTACACCAAAATATTAAATATTTTCCGGACATATCATAAGCCTATTAAATATTTGAATATTTTTTGTCCTTATATAAAATTATGAATATTAAATTAAATATTTGTTTACAAGAAAAAATATAACAGTTTTTACTATTATTTAAGTTTTTCTTTTATATTACTTTTAAAACTTGCAAATTAGCTTCCTCTTAAAATTTTATTTTCATACTAACCCTTCAAAAAATGTGTAGTTCCATCACTCTATACGCACTATATTGCTCCACAATCATAGTATATAGTATACAATAAATTCTTAATATAATATTATAATGTAGCGTATCGTTGTTAGTTTATCACTTTATCTACTCAACCGACTTGGAAGCATGAAAGATAAAAGAGGCAAATATTTGAGGTAGTGTGTTAAGAAATAGTGGGAAACGAGATGGGCGTGGAGTGGAATGAGTTATGATTATGATGACACCATGTGCACTAATATTAGCCTTAAAGATAAATTGAATTGGTCTCTCTCTCTCTCTCTCTCTCTGCTTTCTTCACGCGGGAATTTTCTTCATGACTCACTCAGTCTATGTTCTTCTTCTTCTTCTTTTTAACCTGCCTAAATATTTATCTAGTCAAAAACGACAACCAAAAATATTGACCTTGACCTTTTACTAGAGTCTTAATATTGATTAATTGAAGAAATACCGTACCGTCTTCCCTTTCTCTTGTACTCCACGGAACTAAAGCACACAAAAACATTGCTTATTAGACCCGTAATATTGCGGTAACGTGTTTGGATTTAATTGTGAATGGAATAATAAGAGTATTGATAGTTGATACCACCATACACCAAAGCAATTTAGATAACATGGATTGAATTAAACAGAATTCAATAATTTAATTTCAAGGAAAATGAATAACAAACTAACAATAAATATACTGTGTGTAGTAATTCTAAGTTACTGCGAGTAATAGCAGTGGTTCGAAAACAATAAACAAATCAAATCTCTGTACAAAACAATCAAATTGAAAAATAAATAAGAGAATCAATCATTGTTCTTCATGAACCGACAATCTTGGCCTCTTCGCCGCCAAAGGACTCTCCGCCTCCTGATCGCCGGCGAGTTGACCTTTCCTGTCCGCGCCGAATCCCGGCCAAAACTCCGGTAGCGCCGGCAAGTTAAGATCGAAACCTCGCTGGCTTTGGCTCTGGCTCTGGCTCTGACTGTGGCTCGAACCGCTCGCCGTCGCGGCGGAGGCGGCGTTGCCGTTTCCGCCGTCGTAGTGGCAGCGCTTGTGGCCGCCGAGAGCCTGTCCCGTCGGGAACGTCTTGTGGCAGATCGAGCACTCGTGCGTCCTCGCCGGCGCCGCCGCGGCGGAGGAGGCCGAGGTCGAAGGTTTCCCGGCGGAATCGGCCGCCGTAATCGCCGCCGTGGAACCAGCGGCGGAGGAATCGGAGGATTTGCGGTGGCTGGCCTTGTGGCCGCCTAGGGCTTGGTAGGACTGGAAGGCCTTTCCGCAGACTGTGCACTTGTAGGAGAGCTTGAGCGCCGGCGGCGGCGGAGGAGACAGAGGAGGCCGGGAGAGAGAATCTCCGGCGCCGCCTCGGGCGAGCATGATGAGGCAGAGAGCGAGGTACTCTTCCTCCGACGGAGATTCGGCGTCGAGATCGTCGTGGAGGCGGATCGGCGGGCGCTTGGATCGCTTTCGTTTGATCCATGGCTCGTGGACGGCGTCGCCGTCGTGGTGCCGGTGGTGGTGTAGAGTCGTCGGAGAGTTCAGAGCTTCCAAGGCCATTTCTAGAGTGAGAGAGAGAGAGAAGAGTGTGTTTGGTTTAGAGAGAGAAGTAGTGGAGTGAGGAAGTTATGTTATGGTTATATGGGTTTGTGTGCGTATATATATACACAAATATAATATGAGAGAGAGAGAGAGAGATGGTGGGGAAGTGAAGTCGGTCAACTAAGAGAGCTGGAGTGAGAGTGGGGGTGAGAAAAGAGAGAGAGAAAGTTGAGGCGGTGAGGTTTCTATTTTTATTTTTTTATTTTTAATTAAGGCAATATATAAACGACTCTTTCCAAGTCAAAACAATGCCTATTCTATTCCCCTCTCTATTTTATTGAGTCTTAGACCCACTTGGGCATTTTGGATAATTTTCTTTCTTTTTCTCTACTTCATATGGTGAAAATTATCTGATACTAATGCGTGTTTTAGGATTTGAATTAAATTTTGGATCTCACATTCTCTGTATGTATTACTGATGTCTATAAAGAAAAGTTCAGATTTTGATTTCATGAATAACCGTATTAAAGGCATCCGATATCGTGCCGTAATTAAATTAGAATTCCCATTCTGTCAACAAAAATAAAAAAAAAATAAAAAAAAAAGTAGTCCCGTAGAATTGGCCTGTGAACATGGCATGCATTCTCTATTTATTTTGCTAAAGCTATATATGAGGTTTGTAAGGAAAGTTCCTAAAAAATAAAAACAAAATTAAAAAAAAATAGAAAAAATTGACCATTGAGTTATTGGTCAAGACTTTGCAATGACAAGTTGTGATAATTAGGGTGATGATAACAAGTGTTTGATTATCCTCATTTGTTAGTGGGGATAAAATTTATTGTTGACCTTAAAATCATAAGCACTTGGTTGTTTAGGCAAACATTAAAAATGCAATAATAATTCCGATTATCTGTACATTGTCTAGTTATAAAAATGTTATAATCATGTGGTGGCTGCAACGATCTCAATTATTATTATCATTATTATTATATAAATATCGTTGAAATGATTATGGCCAATAGGAGGGATATGGCAAATTAATCTCTTGTTTAAGCTTTGCTTGCAAGACCTAAGTGTAGAATCACAAGAAGTGATAAGATAACAGAACAAATGCACGGAAAACAACAAAATTGATAATTTTTTATGTGACCCCCCTCAAATTTAATGAATGAGCTTTCGGATTTGAGGATAAGGATTTATTTTTGTGAACAAAATTATTATTTTTTTACCTTTTTTTATAATATATAAATCTCCAAGTGTTTTTAATTTCTTGGATCTGTCCGCAATCCCAAAAAAAAATCTTTTGATTTTCATTAATATTTGATTTAGCATCTTCATTTAATATTTTTATTAAACATATTTAATATCATTCATCTTACATGATCCATATTTGACGTCCATGAATATTAAAACTATGCTACTGTTTTCTATTTCATTTCAAACTTTACTGACAAATCAATGCTTAATTACTTCTTTATTACAATGGCAATTTTTTTTCACGGGGAATTTAATGAAATTAGTTTAATGTTTGAAATGAAGATATACGAGACATTGTATGAAGGTTATACTCATTCTTTAAATACAAATAAAATGGGACACGGAATGATTCTATTACCGTAACGGGACGTCATATAAACTTATGGTTTAAGTATTAAAAATATACACATATATAACTAACTTCTGGTTTTAAATGAAAATATGTATTAATTTTTTAAATAGAGTGATGTATGACAGTCAATTCATTCGAACGGAATTTTTAAACTTGTAATTATCTTTTCTCACTATACTTAGAAAATACCCAATTGTTGCAGAAAATCTTTTGTAGCAATTAAACTTGTAACAAACAACTAGTTAGTAATTTTTAACAAATAAAGGAGTAGTGTGTATCTGTATGAAATAAAATTTATGGATATTTGTCATAATTGTACCTTTTGATCCTAGTGATGATGTGGATGACAACTAACTATTTATGATATCATAATTTTTCTTATTTCCTCTTATAATATTACGAAGTGATAAGAGTAGAGTTGTCTAGTTCTCTACCACTTTCCCATAACTTGCTTGTTCTTTTCCTTCTCATACTCTATTTCCAACGTCACCGTAACGTACTACGCAAGTCTAGAAGGAAGAATAGAATGGGAATTTTTTTTTTTATTATTTGCCCGTAAATCACAGAAAAATCTCGAATATTCTAAGATATTTTTTTATATCAATATCATTTCGTTTTTAAGACTCAATAAAAATGAATAAAATATTATTTTCCTTGATGCGGATATATCCACGCTGTTTTGTTTTACTTTAGTTTGTTTTGATTGGTAGTTGATGGTTGGTTCATGGTTGGCGCTTTTTGATAAAACAGCTAAACGGCCTGAAATTTTCTTAGATGTCATGCTTTATTATTAGACACGTGTATATTATATATTTATATATTTATATAGTCCATGACTATACTCTTCTACTCTTTCAAATTACTATCACTCTATTCTTCGTTTCTGGGCTATTATAGAGAGTTGAACTGCGAGATCTTTTTACACACAACTGTGTCACCAAACCCTAAAAAAAAAAACTTGAATGTTCAAGCAAGTCTTTGCTAGGGCTAATGGATTGTTACTTGTCTTAAACTATATTTCTTCTTAAATTTAATATTATATACATATTTTTATATGGACATTCAAACACACGTTCTCGCTTGGCGTTCACATTTTGGAGTTATTGGGGTGGCTTAAAGTATTACCAATAATTTACAAGTCATTGCAAAATTTAAACGCAGCCCTTGTTGATAGAAAAGAACAAAACTATTTCGTACCTAACACGTAAGTACGTATAACATATTTGAAGATTTTGCTCTAACTAATTATAGGGATGGCTAATATCATTCCTCGTCGATGAATAATATATATAATTTATTTGTATTCGTCCTAGTGCGTTTATACATGAAAGAAAATAAAAATTTTAAGTTGATTTAAATGTCGAGTCGCTGAAATAGTGATGAAACATCAATTGTTCAATTTTATAAAAATGTCGAGAGAATCGATGAACTATTTAGAAATAACTTAAGATGTTGATTGAAAAAGTAGTGATCTTTAGAGATTTTGATTTAAACTCGAGGTTTTGATAAAAAGAAAAAAGATCATTATTATGATCTTCAAAATTGATGTTCATTTTTAAAGCTGAATTAGAAAATCCAATTCATTGAATTTGGATCATCTTTCGTTAGACCCTTATTAAAAAATTGCTTAACCAATTTAAATACTAATTATCTATTTTACACTAGCATAGTTTTAACTAAAATTGGTTAAATATTTGAGAATCTAATATTCCAATTTTAAAAATCGGTAATCAGTTTACTTTTATAAATTGGACTAACCAATGTAATATTCGTTAAAGTGATGTTTTGCTTTTCGATTAATTTGTGTAAAGCTAAAATCGACTGTAATTCATTTATAACGTTCTATGTGTTAAATGTTAATCGACCACACCCTAATTTCCCAAAACATAGAGATCGATAAGGTCAACTACTTCTTGTTATAGTAATTTTCTGATTTCGGACTTCTTAATCCGCAAACGGAACCACAAAACTGTCCAAGTGTCCAAACACTTACTCAGCACTAAATTTAAAAAGGAATATAAGAACATATAGATATTTTTTTGTAAGAACAAAAAATATAACACACACACCAAAAAAAAAAAAAAAAAAAAATACCTGTCCAAGCATACGCATAAAATTCTCCGTAGAGAGTGGTGTGACGAGGGGTATTATTGTCAAATCCTCATACGAGTGACTTAGTGAGAGTGTAGTGCTAAAAGAGTGGACTAAAGTTGGCTTTTCTTCGACGCGCAAACAAAATCACCGCCAACTACACTACACGGAATGCTCCATAAGACCTTTTAACACCTTAATCGTCTGACACGTGGCACTCCACGTCACCCCGTTTTTAGACCTTTTTGTTTTTTTGCATTATTCACATGATTTGGATAACCGACAACAACCACAAAGCCAAAAAATTAGACATTTAGAAATTAAAAAAAAAAAAAAAAAATTAAGAAAAACTTATAACGCCGTCCATATGTTAGATGTCCTCTCATTGGCTGCCACGTATTGATACATGACTTTTCACCTGCCACGTGTTACTTGTTTTTCGTAAGAATCCCATCCCACTCCTTGAGTGTTCTAGTGGCTCTCCAACTGTTTTTTTTTTCAGGCCAAATTCTAAGTCTTATCCTTAATTAAGCAAGAGAGAGAGAGAGAGGTGCTTTACGTGGACAATAAAATGTCATTTTCATTTTTTGTTTTTCCTGGTTGAAATGGCGGACTAAAATACATAAATAAATCTTGCATTTAAAACTAATGGTTTGGTTGTGTGACGGAAGATATTAGTTGATACATCGCAAAAGCTCTTTACATTAAAGCTTCGAGTTGAGTCTTCATATTGATTTTTAGGTCATCCCACGAATAATCACTTATCATTCTTTTTATATATAATATAATATAATAATAATAATGTAAAGTTGTACTAGTGGCATGGTTAGACTATGTCACTATATCCATAGATGACTAGGCAGGTTTCAAATCACCGATAAACGTTGTGAACATAACACACAAGTATCTAATCTTTTATAAGAGTCGTAGCGTGACAAATAATGGCAAGGTGAGAAGCTAAAAAATGCAAGTAATGTTGATGAAGTCATGTATCACATAATCACTTCCGTTTTATGATATATTAATTTATTAACTTTCTTTTTTTCTCTTAAAAAAAAAAAACCAAACAAATCTGATGCCGCTGATATTACAATATCTGAGGGAATTACTTAGATCAAACAACGCGGTATTAACAAATTAAGAAGAGTGCGAATGTGTAATTATTGTTGGTGTTATAAATATATATTTTAGCAATATCAAATTAGTCCAGGACATGTTCACACCTATATATTTGAGTGTTTGAATGAAGAAAGGTTTTTTCGTTTGGTAGTGCCTAGTCTACCAAATAGCCAATAAGACTTGGTTCTTGACCTTGGAAATAATGTGTCAATTGAATATATAAATATTGCTTAATTACAGCATGACTTTTTCTTTTTATTATGCTAACGCCATTCTATATGTTAGAGTCAAATAACTACGAGCCGTGTTTTTACTCGTACGCGTTTCATCGTTCGGTAGGATAGTTGACCCAAATTTAGGTGAATTTTCAACATATAATAGTGCGATATTGTTGGGTCTGAATTTCAAACCATTCTGGGTAGAGTATAGTTTGCCCATAAATACTTTTTTTGGGCTTCTGTTTGTTTGCACTATCACTTTTAGGCCAAAATGGCACTCTATGATGTGCCCAACAGTTTTAAGCCCATTCCACCCCTGGGAAAAGAGGGAGGGAAGGGAAATGAACATTTTTTTTTCTTTTTGAGAAAATGACTAATATACTATCATTTTATAACCTAATTTATATTTTGCATCAAAACTTTAATTTGGACAATTTTACTGATAAGTCAAGTGTGAAAATACTTTTTTTTTGTGCTCTCGCTATTATTTTTCTTTCTTTCTCTCTTTTCTCATCTCTCTGTCTTCTTCACGTATCCTAAAATTCAAACCTTAGATTCAAGAAATCACTTCCCAAGAACACTCAAACCCACTTCAGAGCCACCACCTCTCTCTCTCAAAGACACATTCGCAGCAAAGAGCAATGCCGAGCCCACAAAAAAATCACCGAAACCGACCCATACCCGAATTACCGCCCAAGCCTTCATTTTTCTCCTACAATCGCTCCGAACCCTTTGATTATCGGATCCCGGAACCCTAGAATCGCGGCGAAGAAGGCGTTGAGGGAGAACAACAGTTGGAGAAGAGAAGGGGAATTTTCGCGAACATGTGGTGAGCAGATTTCGAAGCGACATTAGGACTTCCGGTCGTTTCTGGCGGTGGATAGATTGAACGTGAGCGTCGCGGCCGACGCGCTTGTTCACCGATGCAGGGGGCGAGGAATTTGACCACTCGATTACGACTGAGACGCTTGAGTGATTTATCGGTATTCACTAAAGCAAATAGTGGCATTCGGTGCGACGATTGTCGCACCGACTGCCCCAAAAGTCGCACCTAATAATCATATTCAGTGCGACATGTCGCACCCGGCGTCTCACCGAATATGAAATCTCACAGTCGAAAAAATTTGGGGGGATTTTCCTGACCGTTTCAAATTTTAAAACTTTTAGGTGCGACACTAGTCGCACCTAAAGGTATTAGGTGCGACAGTCATATATGAAATCTCACAGCCGAAAAAATTCGGGGGGATTTTCCCGACCGTTTCAAATTTTAAAACCTTTAGGTGCGACTAGTGACACTAGTCACACCTAAAGGTATTATGTGCGACGGTATATTATCTGGTGCGATACTGTCGCACCGAATACCACTCAATTTTACCGAAATATTTAGTTACTTGGAGGGATATCAAGTGCGACGTGTCGCACCTAAGCACATATTAGGTGCGACATTTATGTGCGACATGTCGCACCTAATACTCTTCCGCACCATAAATGTGAATTTGTAATAGTGATTATTATTATTATTTATGGTTGTTTGGTTTTAGGGAAAGTTTTATTGTATGAGCAGAATTTGAAGACGTTGATGTTTACATTTTTTTCTTCACATTTTCCCTCACTTGATTTTTATTGTTTGTCTTGGAATTTATTTGACGAAAGATAGTGAAGCTGTATTTGAGTTATGATTAAAAATGGGCATGATAACCTGTTGAAATAAGAGTCTCGGATTAACCATTTTTTTATTGGTTAAACCACCATAAAGATAATTAAATGACTTTTGGGTTAGATTTGAGTGTACTCATGTTTTTTTTTTTAATATTAATTGCATGACATATTGCCAAAATTCAGTAACTGGTTAGCTATCGCTCATGATTTGAAATGTTATAGTTACTCATTTATATCCAAGATTCTAAATTCTTTCTTACCCCAAATATTGTTTGCTTGACATTCAAGAGGAAACAGCATAGACAACCTTTAGGAGATTAAAGAGGACAATCATTTTTTGCATTAGAAAAATGTCAATTTTTTTATTTATAGATGAAGATTCTTTATATTTTTTTTAATCGATGATGCTTTGTAGTTTGATTTGATTATATCTATAAATATGAATATGAATATGAATATGACCTTTACAAGTGTTCATGTTATTCATGTGAAAAATAAAGAAACAATTGTGGATTAGTTGTATTATCAATGCATTGAGGATGATGAAATCAATTTATATCAATTTATATTATATATTATATATTAGTTGTTTGATGAAATGTTTGAACCATTTGATTTTTTAGCTTTGATTTTTTTTTTTTTTTTTTTTTTTTTTTTTTTTTTTTTGCAAAAATAGTGAAGAAATTGTGTCCTCTAAGTCAACAAATCATGTAGATTGTTGACAATTATGTCAATAATTTATGTTGATTGTTGACATATATATCAACAAATTGTGTCAATTATTGACATCTATGTCAACAAATTATGTCATTTGTTAACATCTATATCAACAAATCAATAAACTTTTCAGTGTTGTCATTTATTGATGACACACACACACACACACACACACACACACACACACACACACACACACACATATATATATATATATATATATATATATATATCAACAATTCATGTCATTTGTTGACATATATGTCAACAAATCAATAAACTTTCCAGTGTTGTCATTTGTTGATATATATATGAGAATTAGGTTATGAAATGGTAGTATATTAGTCATTTTCTCATGTTTTTTTTTTATATTAAACATGAATTTTTCTTTCGAAATCAAATGTTATTTATGAAAGATTTATCACAAACTGTTGTATTTGATGACGATTTTCGTTATAAAAAGTATTATTTTTTTTATAAAAAAATATATTTTTAACATTTTTCGTAAAAGGATATTGAGTTTAGTATTATTTATGTCTATTATTACGAAGGTTATCGTGGACGTTAGCCAAGGAAAATGCGGGACAAGAAGTATACTCAGAGATACCACGGGTAAAGTTCTTCGTTAGCCAGCCATTGCCCCCACACTAAGGAGCTATGAACCTCATGTTGCATAAGCAAAAACTATAAGTGCTAGTTTTAACTATAAAGCATGTGAGGGCAATGATACTAAACCAAGTCCTCGTTATCTTCGTGTGATCAGTGAAATCAATGCGAAAATTCCACCTCTAGATTTTGTATTGGAGGAAACGCTGATCTGTTCATCAGTTTCGAAGTTTGCATGTTTGATTTCATTTCTAAACCATGTAATATTTTTGCTCGTTTATTGGAAAAAATGGCCATGAGCTTTGATGAATTTGGTATTGGGTTGGGATGGAATGGAATCACCAAATGTTGTACCCCTGTAATGGCAGATTTGTCTAAGTAATTGAAGTATGTTCTTGGCTGGTTTTCAATTATAAAATGAAAATGAACATATGCATATGCATTACAATGACACTGTAAAATATTAACATTATAATTCGGGTTTCTAATATTTGATTCGGAAAATTATGTGTAGCTCTCGCGAGAGAAATTTATAGATAATTTTTATAGCAAATTTTTTTTTGGGATATCCATATGTTTTGTGATTTTATGTCCAAAATATTTTGATATTAGTGGCCTTTTAATTTGTCAGGTAGCACTTCTGACACATACACTTTTTCTAAATATGCAAAATTAGTGAAATGATACAAATTTATAAGAATGTGCGTGTATCAAATCTCAATACTTTTTTTTTTCATCAATGTCAATGATTTATATACATAAGTAGATATATAGTGTCGATTTTTTTTTTTTTAAAACAACTCTCAAGATGCATTGAAGAACTAACATAACTCCTATGAGATATCCTATTAGCTGAAATCTCATAATGCAAGTTGAGTCTATCTTGAATATAACATAGGAATAAGTTTTAGGAAAAATGACATGAAGTAGTCAATTCAAACTATGACTTTTGTAAAATAGTTATAGTTTCATTAGGTATAGCAAAATAGCCAATTGAGACTACAAATTTTCATTAAATTT
This sequence comes from Urtica dioica subsp. dioica, assembly GCF_054948205.1. Taxonomy (NCBI): domain Eukaryota; kingdom Viridiplantae; phylum Streptophyta; class Magnoliopsida; order Rosales; family Urticaceae; genus Urtica; species Urtica dioica. The sequence goes on along the minus strand of NC_142763.1, from coordinate 30,272,463 downwards.
AATGCTGCCTCGATTTATTTTGTCTTTATAGTTTGTTGGGATTAAATTTAATCAAATCTAGATTAATCTTACTTGGGCTAGTTTACTTATAGTTGACAAACTATGACTATTTTACAAAAACTTAAGTTCTATTAGACTATATAGCCGCTGGACCCTAAGTTTTATTGCCCCTTTTATTTTTATTTTTTTATCACCGTATTAAAAGATTGACTGATTGATCGGCAAACCACATGGATTGACTAGGTGCTTCTTCGGCAAATGATCCCGAAGCACTCGAAGAATTTTTTGATAGGCACTTTTATTTGCATGGAAAAATTTTCATATTGTTTCGCTTCGATATCTCTACAAGCATCTGAAGTAGATGCCTTGGTACAAATATATATCTTCTCGAGGATCTTCGATACTTATACTTTCGACATAGTTTGTTGTTGAGACAAATATGATAGTTCTCCTCTACGAGCATCTTCGCCTCAGTATCTATGACACAAGTATATGTATCTTGTTTTTTTTCATATCTCTCGATGTCTCAAATTTTGATAATTTTACTAAAAAAATTTTATGAAAAAATTAAAATATTGACTATTTTTGTAAATAATTATTTTCTTTTTATAATTTTTCATAAATATTATTCTCTCTTAGATTTTCCAGAAAAATCCCCAAAATGGAATGTCCGAAGAAAACGACGCCGTAGCGTAAATTCTTGTGTTTGTTCTTCTGAAGGGTGAAAGCCAAAAGAGAAAATTCGAGTGACCGAGAAAGCTACACAGAGCAACGCAGTTCCGTTTTCATTTTGAGTTCAGTTCTTCCAAACTTCATTCTTCCATGGCTACTTCTCTAGTCTCGTCTCTCTCGACCCCATCCTCTTCTTCATCGTCTCGCCATCTCTCCACGAGCTCCTCTCTTCTTCATGGAACCAAGCTTTTTCCCGAGCCGTCTTCTTCACTTGCTCTTCCAAGGAGAGTCTCGGCTCGCCGATGCTTCGTCGCTTCCTCTGCGAAATCCTTTGACCATATTCCCAAGCAGTTCAGGGAAGAAAATCTCAAAGATGGCCGTGAGTCCCAATCTCTCTATCTCTGAAATGTTTTCGAGCATACACATGGCAGTTCATCGGTGTATTTTTTTTAAAACAAATTATCGAGCTCGATTTTGATTTGTTTGAATAGTTAAAGATATCGTTTGGTGGCTTTCGTTTCTTCGTTCGTTTATGTTCTTGGTATGAATCTCTTTGGGCTGTAGAAAGCGTAAATTCGTGGCTCTGATTTTTAAGACAATCGAGTTGTTTTTCACATTGATGTGATACCAGTCTTTAATTACTTTGAAGCATAGGTTGTTGAATCGCTCACAAACGCCAAGAATTAACTACAACGATTTTAGGATGAGTTTGGAAATGTTAAGATTCACAATAAGCGTTTGGGTTTTTTGTCCCCAAGTTGACTGATATCAATTTTTTGTTCGGAAAGCTATCCATGGAGCTCTTAGGCTGTAGGTTTTGGAATCAGAAGGAGAGACATGAAAAATTATTGCTTTAGGAATACTTGAGAGTTGAAACTGGAATATTTGGGATAATCAATACAATTGTGGCTCAACTGGGATACAATCATAACTTAGATCGCGATGTATATTCTATTATGGGAATTTAGTCGAGGAACTATTAGGTTCCAAGAAATCGAGCTGTGTCATAAGATTCATTTTCCATGTCATTGTCCATTTGGTTACGAACGAATCTCACAAGCTCTTGTGTTATCCTTCTGTTTCGTAGTGACGGATAATTACAAGAATCTTCCAAAGTCTCTCTACGGCCTCTCTCCAACCCAATTGGACATGTTCATGACGGAGGATAACCCGGTCAGACGCCAGTCTGAAGCCGTCACCGAGGTCCGATCATCGTCATCGAGATTATATCCTCAATAATTTGTTTAATTAACATTTTTTGTTTGTTTCTCATTACGGAATATTATTATTATCGGCAGGATAGTATCTCGTCCGCGCACAACTACTTGAACAATGGAGGAATGTGGAGTCAATCGGGGATTTCCGACGAAGGTGCTTCGAAGTACAGTATGAGCGTGAGCATGTACCGCGGCGGGAGAGGAATGGGTCGCCCACGCACCGCTCCTCCGGATTTGCCTTCCTTGCTCTTGGACGCCAGGATTTGCTACTTGGGCATGCCCGTAAAGATTGTTTACACAAAGCTCCTTTTCATAAAAATATCGTTGCGTTTTTGCCCTCGACACTCGGCTGATTCTGTTTCTTTCTGGTTGTTGCAGATTGTCCCGGCGGTTACCGAGCTCATTGTCGCTCAGTTCATGTGGTTGGATTACGATAATCCTGCTAAGCCCATTTACTTGTACATTAATTCATCTGGGACCCAGGTAAGTGGCCGCGCGGAAGACTGCATAATATTTCACCTTTGGGTTCTGATAAGAACCATCGAATTTCATTGATGAACGATAAGAAAATAGTAGAGGATATTTGGGTATTCAAGAACTCTTACGAAAAGCTAAAGCCTTAACCAAACTAAATCATTTCCTCCCTGAATGATTATTTTCAACCCCTATGTTTATTAGACTAAGTAAAAACTGTTGAGAGTACAAATTCTGACCGTAATTAATCCTTTCATTGGCCTAACTTTCTATCAGGTTCATTCGTTACTAATCTGTTGTTTGGTCTGCAATGTAGAACGAGAAGAACGAGACTGTTGGTTCGGAAACTGAGGCATATGCAATAGCTGATATGATGAACGTGAGTGTCACTGACTGTCCACTTTACAATGTTTTCGAATAGAAGGAAATGAATTAGGAATCAATGATACAATACTACATTTGCTCAAGAGTTCAGGGATAGTCTTTTAGTAATCCCATAATATAAATAACTTTTTTTTTAATGCATGGCAACATGAAGTACGTTAAATGCGGTGTGTACACGGTGAACTGTGGAATGGCGTACGGCCAAGCAGCAATGCTTCTCTCTCTCGGAACAAAGGGTTTCCGCGCTGTTCAACCTAATTCATCTAGTACGATTAAATCTTTTGATTCTCTTTGACATTGATATGCATAATATATGCCAACAATTACTCAAAGCCTTGTCGCTTCGTATTGAACATCGTCAATCCGTGTTTTTCTCACATTTGAACTGTTTTATATCAAACTACAGCAAAGTTATATCTGCCAAAGGTCACCCGATCTTCTGGAGCTGTTATTGACATGTGGATTAAGGTACTCCCTAGCTCTCTCTCTCTCTCTCTCTCTCTCTCTCTCTCTCACACACACACACAACATTTTGTTTCATTCAGGCCAAGGAGCTGGATGCGAACACGGAATACTACGTCGAGCTACTGGCAAAGGGAATCGGAAAATCAAAAGAAGAGATCGCGAAAGACATTCAGAGGCCTAAATATCTCCAAGCACAGAGCGCCATTGACTATGGTGTTGCAGACAAGATAATCAGCTCCCGTGACGTTGCTTTCGAGAAACGGGTAATAATTATTTTACGTATTCCCACACCCTTGGTTACGATCTTCACTTTATTTTCATCCTCGTGATAACACTTGTTTTCCTAATTAACCAGAATTACGACGGGATGCTTGCTCAATCGAGGGCTATGAAGAGGGGACCTGGAGGCAATGCACAAGCAGCTCCTTCCGGAATTAGGTAAGAAAAAAAAAAAACAACAACAAAACATTGTATACAAAGCAGCCGTGGATGGAGTTTTCGTGTTTTGGTGGAGATGGTTGTGTTTGGATTCAAAGCTTCTGCCTGAATGAACCAAACATGCTATAACGCAGTGGTTTTTTTTTCTTTTTTTTTTTTTTTTGGGTGGGTAAAATTTTAGCATGGTGTAGATGTGGGTACATTTGATCAATCTGTTCTCACCAAAGGACATGTAGATAATTGTATTATCTTCTTTAAAGCTCAAGTACACCATTGATAACGGCAAAAAAGTATCAAAAATTTTATCGACTGAAAATTACATGGAGGAATGTGGAAGCATTTAGAAGGAATATAACATAAGACTATTCGGACTTCTGGGATGGGAACAAATTTTTGTTGTAGCTGGGTAGAAGTTAGGATGAGGAAAAGGCTGGCTTCTATACTGTTTCTCGGCGTTCTTTATATGCTGGTCCTCGCTGTTTGTCGTTTCGCATAATTATGTCGTCGAATTGGCGTGAGAATGTCGGTTTTTTCTCGGTGCTATCACAAGTTTCCTCACCTGAACCAACACCTTGTCGGCGTCACCGCGGCACCATATCACCGGAGCCCACCGAAAGTCGACGACGCCTATACAAAAGTCACAATATTTCGACAACTTCGAAAAGTCGCGGAGAATTTGTCTTGTCGGACGTTTCATTTCGCCAAATATATGATACTAAGCTAACGTGTGTGAGCTAACTTTCTCATTGCTTTTGTCAGACATTACATCAATCATCATAGTATGTACGAAAGATTACTTATAAATAATGGTTTTTTTTTATCAGAGTGTAATACTTTAATAAATAAGCAATAATAAATATAGATAATAATTTGTTTTATTTTTAATCATCTATGATTTCTCATATATATATATATATATATATATATATGTATAAATTAATGATTCATTAATTTAGAAGTATGGAAGTATGGAATTTATTTTGTATATTTATAATTATGCAACATTATTTCCGTCGACAATTCCATGATTTATCAAAATTTCTGTCGGTCACCACAATTTTCATGGACACAATTTTTTCAAACTTTTAAATTATTTCCGTCGAAAGTTCCATCGGCCATCATAGTTTCCAATTTTTGGATCATCGGCACGAAATCGGCAATCGGCATTTCAATCATTGGTCTTGTCCAAAGTTTAAAATTTCGGGAAATTGCACGGAAATTGCGGAAATTTGAGAAGTCAGGCACATTTACGACCATATGTGCGTTTCGCCATTTTGTGTCGCGGGTATTGCGTGGAAATTTTCATGTCGTTCCGTCCATTAATTTTGTTTAGCCCATGGTATAACACAAAAACTCGTGTCATTTTTGTCACAATTTCCGTCGCATTTCACGCCGCAATTTCGGTCGCGTCGTCCAACGGCCAATCAAGCTAGTGCAAATTCAACAATATTTCGGAAAATTATGTGGAAATTGCGTTTATTTGTGCTTTTCAGCATATAAATTATAATTTTTACGGTTTTTCATTTTTTTTTTCATTAGATGTTGTTTGTACTTGTTTCATGGTGAACATATTATTTTTTAATATTTTTGGAGAGATTACGAATTTAAAATTGATGTTAATTGGAAGTTAATTGTTAGAAAATTGTAGTTATATATATATGTATTCGTAAACAAGTATTTAAAAATATGAAAAATGATACCTTGTTAGTGAATTTCATATCTGGGGTAGTACATGAAATTATGATGTGCTTTATGTGTGTTTCTTATATTGTGCTTGACTTGGATATTTTTCAACTTATTATGTGTGTTGATTATATGTATCTAACTTTGAAGGTTGAACTTATTATGATTGTGTATTGTATGTGTTTGTAATTGAAACTTATTATGTATGTTTAGAACTTCTTATATTATATGTGTATGAAACTTATTTTTTATATTTGAAATTGTGCAACATTATATCCGTCGCTATTTCCATGTTTTGTCGTAATTTCCATCGGTCACCGCAATTTTCGTCGATATAATTTTTTCAAATTTTCACATTATTTTCGTCGCAATGTCCATCGGCCACCACAATTTCCGCTTTTTTAGACCATCGGCAACCGACATTTCAAACCTTGCTCTTGTCTACCTTACTCTACCTTCGTTGTACCCATGGAGGCACTATATATATATATATATATATATATATATATATATATATATATATATATATTACATATATTACATTTTTTCAATTTCTAATTTTACCTTAAATATTTAGAAATTATAGCCATTTTTACATTTATTCTAAACCCTAATAGCATGAATACCTGATTGGTGTGATGACTCATCCAATACGCCATGGGTGATGCTGAAAGCACATAACCAGTCTTGAGTTAAGACTTGAGTATACATTTTTTTTAAAAGTAAAATCCTTAGAGACTATGCTACTTGAAACATTAAATTTGTAATTTAGCTAACATTTTAGATATGTTTAAAATTTAATAAGTCACATTTGATGATGTGACTTCATTGATCAGATAATATTTACATAATTGTATTTAATATTTTTATACGTTAATTTTGGTAAATGGTCAATTTACTAAAATAAACGAAATATTGTTTAGTTCCTTAAAATCAAATTTGAAATTGGCTATATAGTTAGAATACTCTAGGTCAAAAACCTACCCTCTTTTAAAAAATAGCCAAAGTTTTGTTTTTATAAAAGAAATAGCTCATCAAGTCAATCTTTAGTTTACTGATGACTTGGTAGGTTTTTTTAATAAAATTAAATTTTGGTTAGAAATTGAAAAAGAGCTAAAGAATCGGCTGATTCTAACAAATTCTTCATGAATTAAACTATATTATTATTTTTTATTTTTAGTTTATTTTAATATAGTTTTTGGTGGATATTGGGAGACAAAAACATTTATTTCATTTGGTAGTGAAAAACCATCGACAATCCTCCACGACGAATTATGCTTATAATTTGCTACGAAATTTTCATTACTTGTCACAAAAAAGCAATGAAACCTAAAAAAATCTATATAAAAAAAAATTACGTTTGTAAAATTTTCGTCCATACTGTAATAACATTTTTGTAAAATAAAAAGAGAAAATGGCGAAAAATATTTAATGTCTACAGATTGTATCACTTATATACTTTTTGGTAAAAAATTGTGAGATAGGTAATCAATGTCAATTTTTTGTTTTTCCGTTACTACCAGAGATTTTAATTTGGATGGAATGATAGTCATACATCCGGTAATTTTGATAAATTAAAATAATAACTAAATATTGTTTTTTTATTAGATTTATATATTTTAAAATTAAAAAAATTTTAAACACGATACTATAAATAACTCTGTGTGTGTGTGTAAATATTTAAAGATTAAGACTTTTGAACTCTAAATATTGAACACATCTCCATTAATTTAAGAGATTTATTAGTATCTAGCCTCTATTAAGAGGGGAGATTAAAATAGTAGTCAAACTATCAATTTATTTTAAAAGATAACCAACATTGATTAAAGTCTCAAAAATACCCTTCTCTCCCACACTCAAACACCCAAACACTACACCCAAATACCACATCCACACCCAAACACCACTCCACAATCTTCCTTTGCGATCCACCGGATCTTCGCCGAAGACTCGCCATCGCCGGCGCCGAAGAAGGAGCTCCGGACTCGATCGCCACCGCCTCGTGTCCCTTCCGGAGAAGCTCTCACCGGTTCTCCTTACCGGTAGTTCCGAGGTTGATTCTGACGTGGTTATCGCTCGGATTGCCGAATACGGAGTCAAATCGCGTGTCGAACTCGAAGGCGGCGGAGGCGGGCCGGCGTTCTCTGTGGTGGAGGTTCGATTTTAGATTCTAGGGTTTTTCGTTCGACCGTTAATTAGATTAACTATCACAGTTAATCTGATTAACTGTCTGTCAGAGTTAATCTGATTAACTGTCATAGTTAATCTGATTAATTGTTACAGTTAATCTGATTAACTGTTATGAACTTCTTCCGAAAACGATTTCGAACATCGGCGAGTTTCGCGATTGCGCTGATCCGGCCGTTCGAAGGTCGCATGTTCAGTTATGTATATTAACTGTGATAGTTAATCAGATTTACTATGTAGGTTAGTTCGATTAATCGTGACGATCGTTCTCCAGAAACGATCTCGAACATCAGCGAATCATGTGGCTGCATAGATCCGACCGTTTGAAGGTAGGGTTGAGATTTCGCCGTTTGAAACTTTGATGAAAACTCGGATTCCGGCGCCGGAGACGGCGAAGATGAAAGTTAATAAGATTTATTGTTGTTCTTGTTACTAGTTAATAAGATTTATTGTTGTTCTTGTTACGGGTAATGAGATTTACTATTTTTCTTGTTACCGTTAATATTATTTACTCTGACAGTTAATAATAACAACTCTTAAGGGTATTATTGGAATATTGGAATGTTATTATAACAAATTGGCTACTTTCCTAAATACGTTAATAGTTGTGCTATAATTTTAAAATAGGGGGGCTATTTGGGCTAAATACCTAGCCCACCCTTAATTTAAAGTAAATTAATTAACCTGAACAATTAATTTGATTAACTTCGGTTTGATGAGCTGTTTTTCTAATAAAATGAAAGTTGAGCTAAAAAAAGTAAAAAAATTGACTAGTTGCACCAAATGCTTGTTTAAATAATAGAATTCTAAATAATATAGTGTTGAATTAGAGCATCAAGATTTAACTTAATATCTAAAATTCATCAAATAAGTGTGTATATGAGAGAGATTTTTTTTAATATTGAGTTTAAAAATTACAAATATTCATTTTTTATTTTTTTTAATATATATATATATATAATAAAAAAGTATTTATTAATTTTTTTAAATTAAAATTAGCAGATGTTGACATGTGTCATTCCATCCAATTAACACTCATGCTAGTAATGGAGAGAAAAAAAGTGATAGTTTATCTCGCAATTTTTTTTAACAATATGTATATAAGTGATACAATCCGTAAATATTAAGTATTTTTGCCGTCATTTTCTCAAATAAAAATGTGGCGTTCTCCCAATATATCATTTTTTTATTATACATTGTTAACCGCGTTTTTGGGTTGATACTTAGAACCGTCCGTGGTTCGATTTAAGGCCGGACCCTATGATCGCATGTAAGTTGGGTGTGAAGTTCTTTGCTTCTCGTTGTCTCCGTCTCGTCACTTCATCAATAGTTTGCCTTTGTGTTCTTCATGTTCGTCGTGTTCTTAAGGTTCGAATTCTTTGGGTTCGTCGTGTTCTTAGGGTTTCTCACGATCTCCGAGTTCTACACGTTCTTCGTATTCATCGAGTCCTTCGAGTTTATCGTGTTCTTCGGGTTCCTCGCGATCTTTGGGTTCTTCGTGTTCGTCATGTTCTTCGCCTGAAAATGACAAGAAACGTGAACTAGAGGAACGCGGAAGAGTTTTTCCTAGCGCGTGCTCCGATGCTCAACATTAGTCGTGATGTATTTCGTTCTTGGTGAACGATTTATGCCCGTCTCTATATTTTCTGTAGAGAGAGTCGTGGTCTCAATTGTGTAGAGTTTTGATAAGTTGAGAAAACTTACCTTGTGAGTGAGTGGTAGAAGGGTATTTATAGTTTTTCATTTTGAAGTTTGAGTGAGCATTGGGGGCATTTGAGCCTTGGAGGTCTTTTTTGGCCAAGGTTGTGGAAGTTCGCCGATAGTATGCTTGCCGATAATTTCATGCAGATAGTATGTCCGCCTATAGTTTCACGCCGATATTTTCATTCATATAGTTTCACGCCGATAGTCTTTTGTGCCGATAGTCTTGGATGCCTATAGTCTTGATCGCCGATAGCCTTTGACGCCGATAGTCTTGGACGCCTATACTTTTGATCGCCGATAGTTCAAGGATTCTTATCTTCGTCGATAGTCTTGCTTTGCCAAAGACTTTGGGATGCCGATAATTTGGTCTTGAACTTCGCCGATAGTATGTCCGCCGATAGTTTAAGGATTCCTCGCTTCGCCGATAGTCTTGCTTTGCCGAAGACTTTGTGACACTGATAGTTTGGTCTTGAATTTCGCCAATGGTTTAAGCACGCCGATAGTTAGGTCTTGAACTTCGCCGATAGGTAGATATTTTTGACTTAATTGTTTTATGTTGCTTATAGTTTTGGTGTAAGATTCACTAAATCTTGTCGTTTTTGCTTTCAAAGTGTCATTTTTATCTTGTGAAAAATTACGGCATAACATACATATATATATATATATATATGTATGTATGTATTATGTCTATATGTATGTATATGCTCATAGGTAAACGTGACTATGTAGTACGTAGTTGTAAGAGTGTAATAATAAAGACGAGAAAATGCACGGAAGACCTCGCAAAGCAGCGAAGCGGGAAGACGAAGCAGCTTTATTAAAGTCTGGTTCTTGTCATATTTGTCCACTAATGAAACCACAAGTGAGGTTCTTCCCTCAATCTTATGAGATGTGGCAGGGATCAAATTTTAAACATTAACTACTTTTTTTTTTTTTTTACAAAGGAGAGTCTGGCATTGAAGAAATGGATCTCGTGAAAGCCACCCAGAACATCCATGACGTTGGAAATGGCTGCGACGGAAGCGGAGACACGTGTCTGAACTGCAAACACTTGGCTATGAACAAATGGAGAGATTTGATTGCCATGGTCACTAGCCAATCTTGAATACTTCTAGCTACATTGCCAATCACTGCATAATCAAAATTACAACACTCGTCAACAATTAGCCCACTAAAACAAAAGGGATTACTCCAAAACTATGATTATTTGACAAATGTGATGGAAGAACTGATGACATTTAGTGACAAATATGTCATTAAAAAACTATTTTTTAATGACAATCATAGTTATGAAATAAATCTTGTTAATGGATAGTGGGAAAAATATTGTATTCCAATTAATCAAACTTTTGGAACAGATTCAAAATAAAATAGTGCTAATATTTATTTATTTCGCACATAATACAATATTAGCTAGGGAAGTCGAGTATGTTTAAACTTTAAGATCAAACTGACCTGAATTGTTTGTAGTCTGCTCTTTGTCCACATTCACCACCATGAACTTGTTGTAGTTGTATGATCTCATTACCACAAAAGAAAATAGGCACAGAAGTGCATATATGTATATATTCATGTCCATCTTGTTTGATCTTGATGACATTTTTATCTTCTTTTCACTTTCAACTATATAAATTATAGTGATGATTAGAAAGTAGTTTGCTCTTCTTCTTTTATAAGGAGATATTGGGGCCTATATATACAAGTAAAGTAAGAGGACTGACTCCAAGCTGAGTCTTGAACGCGCTTTTAGGAAATATGTGCATTAGGTCAATACGTCTTGCATCTTTTTTTTCTTTTTTTTTGGGTCGAAAAGTCTCGAGCTCTATTAGGTATTGAATTATTGCCTATATCAAATTAATACTATATGACGAATCATCGTCTATCTTTAATATTATATCATCAAACAGAAGCAAATAAACCAAGAGGTGGCAAAATTTGGGGCACGACCAAGATGCAAGATTGTATTTAATTTAGAGCTTTTCAAGGAACTAATTGTTTGAAAAATTATAGCTCATTCAGACAAGTGAGTAACATGGTTTTAGTGGTAAGATCCTTGGCGAATGATGTTAGTTCTAGTTCATCAGTAGTTGATCTTATTTTATTTTTTACAACAAATTATACGGTTTGATACTACCATTCTTCTTGAAAACCAAGGATTGAGTAAAAAATATTATTGGATATAATGACTTGTAAGAAGCGTTAAGGTCTCTTGGGGAGACATGGATTGGACACAAGACTTCACGAGTCAACTATCTCCTAAGTCCTCTTTATTACAGCGTGTATGGTGGTTCAACATTTCTAAAATAAAACATAAAGGAAAGGCGAGACAACAGTCACGGCCCAGATTGCCTCGATGAACCCGAACCGAAGAGTCGTTGCTCAGTCCGACTGCCTGTGGAGAACCGATCTCGGAATCATTATCAGAGAGATTTTAGCAGCATTATTTCCATGTTAGTTCCAAGAAAGCGCAATGCACAAGCCCATATATTAGCTAAGATGGATTGAATTTCAATAAGAGAAATTGCCAAATTTGCCACTAATTTCATAACATTTTTCCACTTTTCACCAAAAAAACTAATTTGGCCCAAAATGCCACTATCTATGTCAACAATGTTGACATTTATTTTTGCTCTTCACTATTAGATGTCAATATTGTTGACATAGCACTACTACAAAAATATTGATTAACAGCGTTTTTTAAACGTTGTGAAATATGATTGAAGGCGTTTTTTGCACGCTGTTGTATCGCATGAGGTTAAAAGTATTCCACGGCGCCTAAAATAAACGCTGTCTAAAGTGGTGCCACGTAGGAGCCACGTAAGAATCTAGGCGATAAAGTTTTCACGGCGTTTATATATAAGCGTTGTCTAATGTGATGTGAAACGCATGATTTCTAGTAGTGTAGATGTCAATATTGCTGACATATCCGGTTGCATTTTGGATCAAATTAATCTTTTAGTGGAAAGTGGAAAAATGTTATGAAAATGGTGGTAGGTAATTTCTCTTTCAATAATGTTGCAACTTCGTCGAATGTGGCCCCCTGGAATTATAGACTAGTAAATACCAAATTAACAAGGTCATCAAGGACATTTTGACTTTGTCTGTCTGTAGGACCTTCAAAATTCTCAAATCGTTTCCGTGCCTCTAAACAACTAAAACTAACAGGCGTAAAAGAAATTTTGGAGCAAAAAAGTACTAACATTTGGAGTAGAGAAGGTACTACTATATCGTCCCACAACATGAATTATAAATTTTGTAGAGTACAATACAATGGAGGACACATTTGATTACAGACCCTCTGAAGACACTACTATGAACGATGATGACTAGATGTCAAACCCACCCAAAAAAAGAAGGAAAAAAAAAAGTTTCTACAGTTTTCTTAATCAGGATTAAGGTAAAACTTTTGGCTTTGGCTTGACTTCGATCTCGTTTACGCTGCGTATGAATATGGCGTCTGGTTCGTGGCTGAAAAATGAACAGATCACGAGTTACAATCAGCCATATATATATAGTATATGAGTGTGAGAGGGAGTTGATCTTACGATTTTTCGCCCTCTTCGTACGTGTAACTAGAAGCCACAGCCAAATGATGGCCATCTTTGCTGAAAGAGAGTGCTGCAATGCTCGTTGGATATTTTGAGTACTAAAAAGGGAATAACGACAAGGAGGCAAATTAGAATCTTGTATGTTCTCATTCGATAAAATGATTTAAATCAGGATTCAAAGTTGGCCAGATAGAAAATTCAAACAAATGTTTACCTGATATAATCTCTTCTTGTTGCTGCCATCCCACACATTTACGTAACCATCACAACCTCCCGTCGCAAATGTACCGTAACTAATAGGTTAAAAGTCAAACATGGCAAACAAAGATCAGTTCTTGGAAATTGAAATACATTGTTATACGACTAGCCACCAGGTAAATAAGACTTCTCAGAAAGTTGTGGACTGTGATAGATGTAATCACGCCTGAGTGCGTCTATATTCACCATATATGTCAAAACAGGAAACAAATTATCAAAGATAAGCACTAGTATCAACACCTGAGATTAGCTTTTTCTATGCACTACAAATTACACAGAGTTTTCTATTTAAATAAGTTGCTTAACTCCGTTATTGAACGCATAGACACACAATTAAATCAGTTACACGGAGTTGTTAGTTCAATTTTTGTAGAACTGGAAGTTTCATATTCTGAGCGAATACCAAAAAGATGTCTACAAGAATGTTACGCGATCCTGACACCCCCAGATACAAAAAAAAAAAAAAATGCTAACACTGTCTCGATTGGGTAGAGTCACACAATAAAATACAAAACTAAAAGCATAGACCAGTACGAAAAATGTAAGTTAAATAAACAATCTTTTCTTCCTCTTCTAAGAATTTGAAAGGATTGATTTGGTCTATAGAGATTTTAATAACTTACACCGGGTGGAATGCAATTGCATTTACTGGGTAGACCATGTCCCTTCCAGCCTCTGATTTTCTATGGCATTTGAATGCATATCTGGAAAAATTAATAACCCCGTTAACAGTGCAAAGCGGTACACAAGATTTGAGTGTAAAGTAAACATGTATATAAACATAGGTAATGTTTTGGTTGACTTTGACATCATGGTGTATCACCTCATAAGTAAATGGATTGATCCCAGTTAAGAGTTAAGACTCATCATTTATAAAAGAACATGTAAGAGTAATAGTCTCATATAGATAGGTAGAGCCATGGTCACAGGTAGTGCCCACCTTAAACAAACCAATCAGTAAAGCATATTACTGTTATTTTTCCTTTCATTTTGGATCTCTCTGAATTAAAAATACTAGAAAAACCCGTACTTCTTGGCTTGGCTGGTTTCTGAAAGATCGAAGAATTCCATCGCAACCCGTCCTTCCACAGAGCTGAGGGCATATCCTACATATTATACATAGGTTAATGAAACAACGAGGGATTTATAATGTGCACTTGAGAGAAAAGGAAATAAAAAAACAAGAGTCTTTATGCTAGCTCTAAAAGCTAAGTGACTCGCATTCTTTTGACCTTCAACCAGAGCATTATTTCATGATATTAAATAAACTAAACATTCTTACAGAAGGTAAGACGATCAAACAGAAAAGTATTAAAACAAAAGCACTCATAAATTCACATGATTGATAACATTAAATAAATAAAGCCCATCAAATAACAAATACCAGTTCCATTGGGGTAACAGCGAACACATCGGGTTTGGTATTTCAATGAAGACTCTCTTCGCTGCTCGGGTTGGGACATGTTTCGCAGATCGTACACATTCACATGTCTTCCTGCAGTTGCAACCACCAAACGGTTTCCGACGAGGGAAAGAGAGTAGACACGCTCGGGCTGTGCGTACGTGCCAACCAGAGTGCGCTCCTGCCCACTCGCCCCTCTCGGGTCCCAACACTTTATTGTTTTGTCCCAGCTACCAGTTATCACCTGACCTGAAAAGCCACCAAAGAAAGAAGAGAAAATCATTACCACGCTTTACAACAGGCCCGAAAACAGAACTTTTAGCTCAGAATCATGATCATGAAAACAGATAAAGCAATGCACTATGCTAAGTCATTTTGCTAAGCAATAAAGCGAGAAAAGAATTAACAATTTAAGAGTGCGCCTGTTTAAAAATCATTGACTATGATATATCTATACAACAGAACCTCAGGCTCGAAATATAAAAACTTGCAACTGCGTATCAGAAGCATGATCATATAAAGAGAATAAGCAATGCACTGTACAAACTCATTTCACACAACAATGAAGCTAAAATTAACAACGGAAGGGCGTGCCTGTCTGAAAGACCTCTGTATCAGATAAAGAAAATAGATCGTATGAGTGAATGTTTTGTACACTAGCTGGAGCCAAGTCTCAAATATATGTTACTGTCAAGATCAGCTAACAGCTATGACTACTAACGAATTTGTACTTGATTTGCAGTTCAAAGTAAACACGCCATAAATTCTCTACTGAACCGATCAAATTAAGCTTCCAAATTATCTAACTAACTTCACTCAAAATCAAAGAGACGAGCACAAATCGAAAAACCTGCGTGATAGGAGTACTCGACGCAGCGCACAGGACCGTCGTGGCGGCCGATAACTTCCTCTTTGTTGGGAGTGAAAACGAGCCTGAAAAGAAAGAAAAGGCCAAGGGAAGTTGAGATTCGGCGACCGGAGAGAGAGGGAGAGAGAGAGAGGTGGATGGTGGAACCTGCGGACGGTGTGGTCGAGGGCGGCGCTGAAGCCGGAGGAGTCGTCGTGAAAGCAGCAGTCGAGGACGGCGGCGGGGTGGACGAACTCGCCGCGGAGGACGTCGGCCGTGGCGTCATAGAGCCGTACGGTCTTGTCCCACGACGACACCAAAAGGTTGTCGCTGTTATTCGAGAACCGGAGGTTCGAGATCCCGTCCGACGGCGGGTTCGCCAGCTCTCTGCCGGGAATCTGCGCCGGCGCCGGCGGCGGTGCGGCCGTCATTTCTTGAAGAGAGAGCGCGTTAGGGTTAATCGAGGTTTGAGAGAGAGAGAGAGAGAGAGAGAGAGAGAGTGGAGAGCGAAATGATTTGATTTGAAAAAAAAAGAGCGACAGAGGATGAAAATCCAGAGAGAGAGAGAGAGAGGTGTGATTTGAATAATGACGTTTGGGTGAGAGAACGCAGGCTTGCAAAGTTTAGGCTTCGGATTTAAATTCAAATTCTTGTGGCCGTTTATGTCTCATCAAGTGAGGGATTCCTCAGTCACCAAAATATATTAAACATAGATTAAAAATCTGAAGAGATACTCTTTTATTCTTGCTGAGAAGAGAGAGAGTCTCTTTAAGTATTTGTCGTTTTTGCACAATTAGAAAGAGAATCTAAACTCACTTGAAGAAGGCTTTGTTTGTTCGGTAGAAACAAGGGAAAAATAGGTGAATGAATTAAGTAGAAATTCTTTAAAAAAAAAAAAATTAAGTAGGATGCAAAATAAATGATAGGTAAGTGAAGTATTTTAATATAATGAGAGGAAATTTGATTATCTCTATTTGTAATTTGGTATAAAAAGCTAGAATGATTCATGTTTGTGTATTAAAATTACTTGTATACCTTACTCTTTGGACAATGTTGTCATACTAATGTCGTCATCTGATTATTTATATTTTCTTTACGATTTTAATGTATTTATCACCATGTAGTTTATGTATGTGTTATCTTTGTTTTGTTTTGGCTAAGAGACATTAGATTTCTTCCACTTTCTTCATACGAGAGAATTTAATTTTCCAAACATGTTGAAGAACTATTTTTTATCATGGTTGATCCGTGACGGTAAGGATGTGATCTCCATCCACCACTAAGTGTATCTTGGAAGAGCTAATTAAGTACTTGGATCCCAATATTCCTTTCATATATTCGGAAGTCTGCAATGAATGAGCAAACACGCATACTTGGTAAATTAGTATAGTCCGATTCGATTTCGATCTGTGATGTTCTTATATTAAGATGTTTTGAAACTGTATATGTGAGTGTTTTGTCCATATTATAATAAAATGGTCCATGCAATTGTAAGAAGAAAAAAAACTAAACAAAATAAAAAAATTTAGGCTATCGTAAATCCATTATTTTTTTTGTAAGTTGGAACTAGATATGATAGAATCTCAACTATAAAAATATTAAGGGTTTGAGAGAACGACTTCAATAATAAAAGTCACATTTTTAGGTAGCTCGGATTGATTTTGGCAGGCTTATATGTTTTATTTTTTATTCATATTATATTATTGTATGAGCATATGTATGAAAGTCTTTATTTTGCATATCATATATATTTTTAACGAAAATTTAAAAGTGAAAATATAAAGATAAGCAAGGGAGCCGTACCGCCTCGAAAGGTTAATTTAAGGAGAAATTTTTCGGGCCGAGGCCCTAATACATTTAAAAGATAGAGCGAAGTGTAAGACCTTGCAATCTCATATCTTCGTCTCTAAAGTGTGCACTGAAATGTGTTCGACTACCCTAGGGGCACTCCGAACTAAAAGTTGATAGAATCAAGAAAAGAAAGATCAAGTTACCGATTAGTTTTAAAATACTAATAACTTATCATGCATTGCATTACTCTTTTTTATTTTGTGAGCTTTATATTATTCTCGCTTAGCGTAAGCTCATTTCTTCGAAAATTTTTACGTCTGTGTTGTAGGTAAACAACATACAAAGAACTGAACATAGTGGACTAGTGGCGTCGATAGCGAGTGGGTTGTGGTTTCCATTCACGAAATAAAGTTTCCGCTACGAGTCTTTAAGAAATAAATTTTAAGATTTTTATTTTCATTTATTTCAAAGTTATGAAGTTTCAAAGAGTTTTCTAATTGGTTGAGATTTATATTATGGATTGTGTTTTACTATTTTTTGCCGATGTGTTTGGTTTAAAATTGATACTTCATATTTTCAGTTTTGGTTAAGTACTTATCATGAAATGTTTGAAAATGCAATATTCATATTTTTCTTTAATGTTGTTGTTTCTTTTTTAAAATCTTTAAAATTTTGGTTCGCCTTTGCACAATGTGTTTTAAAAAAAATCCTCCAATTTTTCTAAAGAATTTTTAAAGTTTAAAAAGCACGTAGAGTAAGACGGTCCGAAAAGCCGAGTCGTCACACATAATCTTTAAACAAAGTTTTATTGATTGAGTCGTCGCTCGATTATCTTTTAGGTTCTTTAAGTGAGAGGCTCATACTATTCTTTAATTACTAGCTCGAACTAGTCTAGAACACAAGTAATAAACACAGTAAACCTAAACATCAGCTCAAGTTCCAATTACTTTTATTTTCCAAGAAAATGACGTCCTTGCACGTATGCTCCAACTTTTTCGTGACATCCAACTTTATCTAGCCAATTGTTCTCGGTGATCGATGGTTGATCCTCAACACTTGAGTGTGTACTCGTCGACCCAATTCCTTGAAGGTCACTGCGAGAAGGTTAGACGCTAAAATACCTACTTATATGTCTTTTAGGCATATATCTAAGATAAGATCTCTACTACTTCTTGGAAAAAAAAAAGTCGATTTTAAATCATACTACTTTGTACCCGATTCGATAATAAGAATCATGAACTCGACAAAAATTGTAATGTCTTCCTAGTGGACTTTATCTGCATCTAGACAACTCTTATAAAATGAACCATAACTCAAAATAAGTTGATTCCAAAGGCTCGAAAAAGAAGTAATCTCTAGAACTTTCTAACAATATCTTGTAAGCCAAGTTTAGAACTTTGTTGCCAAACCAAAAGTATTATGTAGAGAGAAACAAAATCAGACAGAATTTATGCTCAAAAGAAATTTGAAACTGATATGTCAGAACAGTTGATAGTCCTGCTTTTACCTATTCTTAATTCAAACTGAACACACTCACATTCGTTTTTGACCTTCCGACCTCTAGAGGCTTTGTTGCACTACTATGATCCCGAACCATGTAGCATTGCTTATCACACCTTAAACATCCGATTGTACCGATCCGACACTCTCTAGGATGCGTACCACACTTTGGACATGTAGTACACCTCTAGTTACAAATGTTGGAGCTCCTTGATCGTTTGAGTTCATCCTCCTGTTTGGTCATTGGTTGGAGTGACTATTCTTTCTCTTATTGTTGTTATTATTCTCTTGGTCGGAATTATGGGATTGAAACCCTCCTATATGCCCACAAGATCTCTTCCTTGACTAAGATTGACCTTGGTATTGATTCGTTGGTCAAGAACTTGCTTCTACTAGTGTGTTCCCTCGAGAACTTCTAGGCAAATGAGAGTCAAGTTGATCGTCCAATCCATCGTTTCGAAGAGCTCGTTGAACCGCGCTAGCGTATGTCTGTGGGTCTTGCCCGGCGCTATCTATTTGCTTCACGTTTTTATTTTATTTTATTTTATTAACCTTGTCACACAAATAAAAATAAATAGTTAATTTATTTCCTTAATTGTAAGAGATTGTTATTATAATTATTTTTCATTCTCTATTATTTAAGTCTCGATGGTTTTGTACCTTTTTTTGGCATTGATAAAGTATGCAACTTTATGCCTCTAAAAGTGTTCGTGACATCTTCAACAACAATTCTAGATTTTTATTTCAAATCGCGAGTTAATATTCGGTGATAATTTTTAATAAGTTTTTTTGGTTCTTTTTCAAAACCCTGCATTTAATAATCAAAATATCTGTTAATCGGTTTTTGGGTTTATGATTTCTGGTTTTTGTATTCAAAACTGCGTAGTTAATAATCGTTAATAAAATTCTGGCTAATTTTCTATTTTCGAAATAGTGATCGGTTGCGTTTTGGGTAATTTTTTTGCCTCGTTTAACACGATAAATATTATTACCATTTATTTTAATTTTTTTAATAACAAAATTTAGTGTAAAGCGACCATCATTTTAAGGGTAACATGGTCCTTTTTTGTTTGGTACAATTACTAAAACAGTGGTTATTTTATAATTATAAGTTTTAAAATGGCTAATCAGATACACTGTCTTTAAACATAACTTAATTAATACACATTGATTTTAGCTTAACATATAAATAATTCTACTTTGAAGAAAAACAAATTATACCAAACAAATAGTTACCTCAACATAGTCCAAACAAAAAATATATCTAGCTTTTTCTCGTTTAAAAAAAAAATTACGGAACATCTTTTTATTTTATTTTGTATAAAAAAATTTGATTACAAAAATACATATGTCATTTATTATTAAAAAATAAATAAATGTCTTTTTAAATCACAAAACGAAATAGAAATAAAAAAACGTTCATTTAATCTGTGCTGTGAAACGAGTTTATGAGATTTCAGTGAATAGAAACCATCTCCTTCTTCTTCTTCTTCGTCGTCGTCGTCGAAAGAAAGCCCCAAAGCAATATACAAGTGCTAATTCTACAGTTCGTGTTCGTCGCTCGTTCGTAATGGTGGTCTGCAAATGCCGCAAGGTATGGATAATATCTGTATCACGTCTTCTGTTGTCTTTGAAGTTTCGACAATTTAATTTTCTTTGACCATGATTTGTCGATCGAAATGTGTGATCGTGGTAGCTCAAGGTGCGGATCGGAGATCTAGTCGGTGAAATTAGGCGATCTTTAGGGCTCCGAATCGGCATCTCCGATTGGCTAATTCTTGTTATGATTGGATCGTATGAATTATGTGATAGTTGATGAAATTCGGTAGTTAGTGATTGACTAATTATTTTTGTTTAGAGCGGGAAGACTGATCTAAGCTGGGTTGTTGATGTTTTTAGGCGACGAAATTGTACTGTTTCGTGCACAAAGTCCCTGTTTGTGGAGAATGCATCTGTTTCCCCGAGCACCAAATATGCGTGGTAAGCTTTTTGTAAAAAGATTTGATTTTTTTTCTTTCTGTTTGGTCTGGTTGTTGTATTGATTTTTTTTTTTTATTATTTTTTTATTTGAGCAGCGCAATTCACTACATTGCGTTTCTGAATAAATTTGAAGCTGAGTTTTGTTAAACAAATAGAGATATGTGCGTAGATTCAATGTATAATGAATGATTAAAAGAGAAGATAAATATATGCAAAAAAAAAAAAAAAATCAGGATTTCACTTTTACAATGGTTATTTCATGAGAATCGAGTAACAAAACAGGCTTGGTAATGTATCGGCTGATCTGCCTGGAGACACATTGTTTCATACTATTATATTTGACTTCTGTATGCTGATAATCTTACTTTCTTCTTGTTTTGGTCATCTACATACATATACCATTTCTTGTATGATATGTTCACTCATAGTTTGGCAGCATACTAATAATCTGTATTGGAACATAAGCTACCTGTAACATATGTTTGAGTGCTTTTTATATTTTCCTGTTCATCTTATTTTTTTTCTTCATCTTCTCAAATAGGTTAGTATATAAGTACTATTGGCTGCTGTATCAAGGTACTTACATTTGCGATCTTTAGCGTTTAAGCGGTGAAATGTGCTTTCTTTTGTAGATTCGTACGTACTCGGAGTGGGTTATAGATGGAGAGTATGACTGGCCTCCCAATTGCTGCCTCTGTAAAGCTGTGCTTGAAGGGGGGACTGATTCTCAAACTACTCGATTGGGTTGCTTGCGTATGTGCTATTATCCTTTCTACATTCGTGCTAATTTCCTCTTTACAAAGATTTATTTATAATTATCCTTTTTTGTAACCTTAATGTGTTTAATTAAATGTAGATTCCATACACACAAGTTGTCTGGTTTCGCACATCAAAAGTTATCCTTCCCATACTGCTCCTGCAGGATATGTCTGTCCACTATGTTCCACATCGGTAAGCCATGTTTGAAATTGTGAAATAGAGGCTCGTGGAAAGCCAAATCTCTTTGCAAATACCACTCTTGATAATCTTCTATGCACAAAAAGTTAACATATTTCCACCTTTTGAACAAACAAAGTATTCCCAAATCCTGCTTGCATGAACCAATTGATAAGATCCTCTGAGCTCCGGTAATTAAACGATTGAAGTACACCATAAACGTTTCGAGAGTTGTGGAACTCTCCCAAAAAGGCTAAGACTTGGACAAACTTCCATTAATGATTATTTCTGACCCCTATAAACAAACAACTCTTAGTAATACTAATTCTTCCCCTTAACAATTAAATGATTATTTATTTTCCTAGAGTCCAAATACAAACCACCTCTCTTTACACAGGAAAGATTGAATACCAATACACTATTTTAACCTAGGATATAAGGCTTGTGCTTCACAACAGACATTTAGCCTCACATCATTTTTCTTATGAGCATGAGATTCATCTGAATGCTTCAGTAATATTGATGGGGCTATTCCTTGTACTCTGACCATTTTATTTATATAAAGTTGAAAATATTACTGAATTTATTTCTTGTGTCAATTTCATGAGATAGACCCATATACTTTAATTTTTAAGTTACACATGATGTAATCAGAGTACATTAGGTCATGACTTTTTTGTTTCAAGGATAACATGAAATTTCACAAAGCCAAGGCATCTTTAGCCGCTCTTTATTCATAGGTGTGTTATATTCCATAGTTTTTTATAAGTTAACTTATGGCTCTATTTTGAGGCTTACACCTTGCCTAAAGAACCCAGAAGCCTTGTAAGTGGAAGTAGAAAGCTTTAAGCTCAAGCCCAACAATTAATTGCTTGAAGAAACTCGGGTCCTTTGAGTTTGTAATTGATTGACCTTTGTAGCGATCATGACTAGTATGCCCTATTCTGAGGTTGACTGTTGATTTTTCCCCCCTTTTTAGTTGAGCTTAGTGAAATAACAGTGAACATGCAGTTAGTCTGCTTTTACTTCATGTGTTTTATAATTGCGGGTCTGACTATGCTTTTATTTGGAGGTCGTTCCTGGGGTTATGTTTGTTTCGGGATTCATTTTATTGAAAAGTTCATTGTATGCAACTAATATTTCTGCATATGTCAAATTCTTGTTCAGATATGGCCTCCCAAGAATGTGAAGGATTCAGGATCCCGACTCCATTCCAAGTTGAAGGAAGCGATAATGCAGGTAAGGCCATGGTCATATCAAGCTTTTCTAACTTCTATTTGATACTGGTATTTTCAATCCTTGCTATGATGTGATGGTATGTTAGCATGAGTTGTGTGGTCACCGACTTTGTTGTCTCCATATTACGGTCAGATTTGAAACAGATTTCATTGCTATTGTGCAGACTGGCCTTGAAAAGAACTTGTTTGGAAACCATCCAGTATCATTGCCAGTCGCAGAGTCCCGAAGTCCTCCTCCTGCATTTGCGTCAGATCCGCTGATCTCTCTAACTTCAGCAGAGAACAGGGAAAACGGTAGTAACATGACCGAAGCTTACTCAATCCCAACTGGAGCTGGAACTTCAAAATTTCCTGTTTCAGATATCTCAGAGATAGAAGATCTTAGTTCAGCAGGAAATTTCCTGAAAAGCTCGAGTCCTGCCGGTGTAAGGGCATTTTTGAGTTAGTTGTGAACTAATGAAATGTTTCAAATACGCTTATTCCTTGACTGTATAGATGGCTATTTGTCTCCCTCTCTCTCTCTCTCTCTGTCTTGATACCCTTTCTTTTAGTTTTCTCATAGTTTTTTTTTCATGATGCAATCCAGCATGTTGCTACGACACGTAAGGGTGTAGCAGTACATGTCGAAAGGCAAAACTCTGAAATATCGTATTATGCTGATGATGAAGACGGGAACAGTAGAAAGTACTCAAGAAGGGGTAAGTTTAAATTTTCTTTATAGCTATCCCGTGCCCCCATAAGAAATAATGAATAAAAGGCATGTTGTCGTGTTTATGTTTAGGTAGATACACGCTAACGGAAAAAAAATTATGGTCCACTGAGAGAACCCTTTTCCTGTTTTGCTCAAAATTTCTGTTCTGTTCAATTCAATTTCATAATTACAGGGTCGCTCAGGCATAAAATTCTTCGGACATTGATTCCATTTTGGTCTAGTTCGTTACCAACTCTACCCGTGAGTATGCCCCCGCGAAAAGACGCATCAACTTCAAATGATGGTCCCGAAGGTCGTTTGCGGTCTCAACGATCATCGAGAACGGATCCAAGAAAAATCCTTCTGGTTATAGCCATCATGTACGCTTCCAACGTTTTTTCTTTAAGTTGTGCTCAATTTCTTCCCTTATATAAAGCTTAAAAGAAGATAAAGTGCTTTAGAATCTCTGCATGTCATTGACGACTGTCTTACATAACTTGTCAAACGGCCTGTTTTTTCATATTCTGTAATATTATAAACAATAAAAATGAAACACATGCTACATAAATTGTAATTAAAATAAAGTTTGCAATCTGCTGGTTTGGTTACGCAGGGCATGCATGGCAACAATGGGAATTATGTATTACAGACTAGCGCAGCAAGGTCTTGACGAGCCGGGCGATGATGAGCCACAGTAATAATCTCCGTTTGTTGGTGTCGCAAATTACGGTAATTTACCTAAAGAGATCAGGTTTATGTGTCACTCACGCCTTGGCGGAGCTTCTGGTGCTTCATGTTTTTAGTTCTCCCATGATCTTGACCTGTTTGCCTATTCTTTGCAAACAAACCGATGAATGTGGTTTTAGGAGATTTTCATAATTTTTGTCTTTTGTCCGTGAAAATCCTTAAATCTTTGATGTAATTTTGTTTGCGGTTTCTTACTTGAGATTACTCTTATTTCTTTCCGAAATAGAAAACCGGGTTCGCTGCAGATTGTTATATGGAATAGCAGTTGCTGTAATTATTGGGATTACTAACAAATCAAAGTGCTCGGTGAGACTGTAATAATATTTTATTCAATAGACATTTTTTCAACTCTTATTTGACTCGAAGAATTGCGGAGGTTCCAGAGATGGAGAAAAACAAGATGATGACATTTCTTTTCAATGGTTTGATTTAGAGGAATGAAATCAGTTTGGTATCACTTTGGTTGGACATACATAAAAATGTGATTTCTGAGATGTTTTCCCTTGGATGATTGCTCTTGGAAATTATTTTAGAAGCATAGGAAATGAATTAGTAAGGTGTCTAAATTTTCTTATTCAATCCATACAAACGAGAACGGTTTTGCATTCCAATGAAGAAAAACTAAGATAAGCATATTTTATCGAAGAAAGCGCAAAAGAACAAAACGGAAAGCAACAAGATTTAAATATATATATATATATATATATATATATATATATATTTTATATAAACGATTTGATATTCATTAGAAAATAAGACATCACAGTAACTTTTAAGGTTGGGTGAGTTACACAATATGTTAATTTCTCTAATACCTCATATTTTCAAACCTTTCGCGTATATATTTTTTATTTTAATTTTTCAGACTTATGTCCTTATTTATTTCTAATGGTAAGTAAACAATAAAGAAAAAGTGTAAATAATAATAAAAAAAAAACAAATAAAACTGTAAAATAAATAAAGAGCATATTTGAAAGAGGGAAATGGCCGGATCTACTACTCAATTCAATGATTTGGACCAAAATATAGAGTTTCTTGTTTTGGACACTTTTAGTAGTTGCTTAAGTGAGCAAATACATACTTGCCCTTCTTCTTCATTCTTCACGTTATCTTCTTCTTCTTCTCTCCTCACCCGCGCGACATTGGAGAGCAAACAGAGCAAGGAAAAAAAAAATTCCAGACCACATCATCCAAGCTCTCTTCCCGGCCGGCCACCCAAAATCATCACCGTCACCTTTCCTTGCCTTCCTTCTTCCTTTCTAATTCCCACGCGCCACCACCGAGTCTCCTCCATCGCGCGACTCACAGCCACCGATCCTCCACCGCGCGCGCGCCGGCCGAGAGAAGGGAGAACGCCGCTGCCGCCGAGGCCCAGCTTGGACGCGCACCTCGACCACTCCGATCATCTTCTCCTTGCTTAGCTCTCTCGTGTGGATCGCTGCCAAGGAACAAGCCCAGGCGCGCGACCACCGAGTCTCCTCGAGCGCTCGACCGCCGTGAAGTGTGCGCCGCTGCGAGCTAGGAGAAACGCCGGGAGGGAGAGAGAGCTTGTGGAGGAGGCCGGATTTCAGGAACATAGAGAGGTGAGGAGATTTCTTCAGATTGGAATCCATGTTGATTAGGGTTAGGTTTTGATTTGGGGGTTTTGGTTGTGAACGTGTTTTGATGATTTTAGTTGAAGATTTGAATTGCTTTCGGTGATGATTCTTCTGGTTATGGGTTTGTTCTTGGTTTTGGACGAGTGTTGTTTTGGATTGGGTCTTGGCCGTGAGCTTGGTTTGCTTGTGTGTTTTTGGCCGTGAGCTAAGGTTGGCCGTGAGCTTGGTTTGCTTGTTTTTTGCCGTGTTTTATGTTTTGGCCGTGTGGTTCTTTTGGCTGGGAATTCTAAAATGTGTTGTTGTTGTTGTTGTTTAGTGTCTTGTGATAGAAAATCTGAGCCTCGGGAATTCTGAAATTTGAGATTTGATATTTCGCTCGGGCTCGGGTTTTTGTTAGTTAATTCTGTGATTGAAATGTGGTTTTTATGACGGGTTAAGTAATTTAGAAATTGACTCGATGTTCATTTCTGAATTTCACAGCTCAGTCGCAGATCAAGTCAAAGCGAGCGAAAATCGGCGGAAACTGAGCGCGTCGAAGCCGAAGAGTAGTGAATTCAGAAAAAGATTTTAAAACTCGATCTCACTCGTGAGTCGTTTATCGCTTTATTGCGTTAGACTCGAGTTTTAATTTTTGGATTTGAGATTGTATTAAGGGATTATTAATTATTTATTTAAGAATGTTTGAGAATTTAAATTCTGGTTAATTAATTCAGAATTCTCGGTTTGTATGATTTTTCGGATTATTCATTTAATTTATTTAAGACTCGTTAAATTCTCGAACCCCTGAACCGACTCACAGTGAATCCCGAACGAACCTTAAGCTCGTCAGCTTCTCCCGAATCATTGACTATAATTAGTCATTCATCCATTATTGAATTGCACTCCAAGTTTCAAAAAGACATATAATTAGTCATTAAACTATAATAACTGAAATTAGTTCCAAAAACACATACAACTATAATAATCCATCCATTCCTCTGGGACAAAGGAACTGGACTGTTGCATGTAGTCCGGTTGTGACCAACTTCTCCACATCGCGAACACTTCCTAAGAATAGACTCATCCCCTTGAGAATGTATCCGTCTCTTCTTCGGTCTACCGACAGCACGTGATCTGTATGTCGGAGGCTTGTCTCTCATTTATACAACAAATATGTTCACTCTCATACCTGAATAAGAAAATTAAAAAATGAGAATAACTTTAGATTGATATGTATAATTGTAATAAAAACTGTCATAAATTGTAGACTTATAAGTCTACAGTTAACAACAATTGTAGATATCGACGTCTAGAGTTGTAGTAACTGTAGACTTATAATATCTACAATGAGACTATTTGTATATATGTATATCTACAATTACACCAATTGTAGATATACATGTCTACAATTCTTGTAATTGTAGACACATAGGTCTACACCTTCAGCTGTTGTAGACTTATTACAAGAATTGTAATAGGTCTACACCTATATGTCTACAATTACAAGAATTTTAGACATGTATATCTACAATTACAATAACAACGTATGATGGGGACAGTCTACAATTTCAGAGATTGTAGACATGTATATCTACAATTCAAGAACGCGAAAAAAAACTCAAATGTCCAAAAACACAAAGAACAACACACAAACAAACCCAGCAACAAACAACACAAAGACGGCGGGTAATAGCACCAACAAACCCAGAATGACACATACCTGAACTAGATGATTTAGAGAGCGATAATTTAGGGTTTTCAGTTGAGATGATTTTTTTGCCTCACTACCGGATCGCGGCCATGAACAGCGTCGTGATTTAGAAACAAAGCCATGTGCTGAATCTCAACAAGGTTCATCCTCATGTGCTCACGCGCTCGACCTCATCGGTGGTGAGCGAGGACGACCAACATAAAAAGGTAAGATATTTTTGTATGTCAAAATGAACGAGAGAGAAAAACAGAGGAGAGAGAGAGAGAGAGAGAGCTGTGAGAAAGGAGACCTTTTTTTGGATTTATGAGCAAGTTTTGGATTAAAATGAACAAAATTAAAAATTAAAGGGCAAAGAGGGTAACAAAGATTTATCTCTCCTCATATTGGTAGTATAATTGTCCAAAAACATGGACCACAACATTTTGGTCCAAACTTTCCAAATCACTACTAGTTGGGGCCATTTCCCTTTGAAAGATCAAGTTTAATAAGAACGGGCTCGTCGTAATTTTTCGGGCGGGGTCACCTAGGATTATAGAACTCTGGTTTCACCCAAATAGGCATACCTGATCTGCCTCTTTTCTTAAACGTTTCCGTGAATTCCCAATTTGTTTCTTATTCCGAGAATAAATTATTTATACATCCCTTTCCTTGTTAAGAATTTTCAAAGACTTACTTCTACTTATTTACTGTTTCATTTAAATTTTTCTTTGCAACTTCATTTAATATAGCAAAAATTATTTTTACAAATAAGTTATTTATGCAATCTTTGAAAACGTGATCTATGTTGATGTTGAAATTCGAAGATCGAGGACTATTCAACCACTACTCTCAACCCCTTCGTCAATTTTGGATCGCGCCATATACTTGTCACGAGCTAAGAGGAGAAGACATATTCAACAACGACGTGCCCTCATAATCAGTAGAGCTCGCCAACTTCCCTTGAGGTCTATAAATAGAGACCTCCATTTAAAGATTTGAGGAAGAGGAAGAGAGAATCCGACCTGTCATTTTCCCTAAGCTCTCTACTTTTTTTCTCAGATGTTATTCATGATTCTTTTTTATTGTAAATCTTTATTTAATATTTAATAACAAGGCCCTTAGCCATTGTTATGTTTTATTGTTAGCTATTATTTATTCTTACAATATACCAAAGCAAAATCGATTCCATGACGAAAGTTTGAGGCCCATTTACAAATTCAAATCGATCTTTCCATCAAGAAGAGGTAAATTCTCGGTTCTACAATATATTTAGGGAATTACCATCTTTCAATAATGTATTTGTGGAACCTTCCTTAAAGAGTTTGTTTATGATATTCAAGGACAAAGCCATAAAATTTCTTCAAGGAGGCTAAATATAAATTTGTAAAATCATAAATCGATTTTAAAAAAACTATTATTAAGGTAACAAACTGCAATTATTTTTAAAAGAAGTTATGTGGGATAATTATATTTTGAAATAAGTTATTATATAAGGGGTAATTATTTTTTAAAATAAGTTGAAGTTATCATATATATATGATTATTTTTTACATTGAGTTATATTCCCAAAAAGTTATGAAAATAACGATATTAGGGTGCAACATTTCTAAAATAGTTATTATCTTTAATTCTTTAAAAAATAATGTTTAATTTTCAAACAATAAAAATTATTTTCTTTATAAATAAAATTATAAAATGTAAATAAAATTAAATTGAGCTCAAAACATTAATCATATTTTCTACCTAACTTCATCCTTAATTATATCTATTAGCATACATTGTGTTATATTCCGGAAAAGTTATGAAAATAACAATTTTAGGGTACAACATCTATAAAATAGTTGTTATTTTTAATTCTTTAAAAAATAATGTTAAATTTTCAAACAATATTAAATATTTTCTTTATAAATAAAATAATAAAACGTAAATAAAAATTAAATGGAGCTCAAAACAGAAAAAAAAAAATTAATTAGAACAAGTGCACACATAAAAAAATGACTATTTATAACTTAAAAAAAATGTTACTTTTTGCATTAAAATTTTTTGCCGGCTATTATTGTGATAAAATACAGAAAACACGGTCGTTGGAATCGAACCCCATCCCCAACAATTAATAATCACCCTTTCAATAGTCTCACCATCGGAGCTATCATACTTTCATGGTATATAATGACAAGTTTATATAGATAATAGAAATTGTGTTAGGTATGCTATATAAATTTATATAATTGTTTGTTATATTCTCTAATAAAAAAATCTATTGGGGACTCGTTGATCCACTCCACTGGTCCGGCCCTCCGCTCCTGAGTGGAAATAATTACAAAACTCTCACTCTCTCTCTCTCTCTCTCTCTCTCTCTCTCTCTCTCTCTCTCTCCATTGCTCAATTGAGCCTCTCACAATCATTATGATTTTTCTTTTATACAGATTATCTTTCCTCAAGTCACATATGAATTCCTCAAGTTTTTTTTGGTAAAGAATTCATACTTACATTAATAATAAAAATGTCATTTTCAAAAAATTAATAATAAAAAATGTCCCTTTGTAATGAAGCAAATTGTTTGGTACATATTAGTGTCCCTTCAGCTAGGAAAAAAAGAAAAACAAGAAACCGAGTGGAGAGCACATACTATTACGTATAGAGTTACACATCGTCACTATTAATACTTATTATATATTCATATGTTATATTTGTATTATTAATTTTATTTTATGTTCAAGGTGAAAAGAAAATCTTTGATATGAAACACGAAATTTGAATTCTTCTATATCCTTTCAGGAGGCTTGAAGGGTAGGAGAGTTGGAGCAGTGTTTGCTTCGAGCAATCAAGTGGTGTTATATTATTAGGTTGTTATTATATTATAATATGGTCATAATGGGACTATGAAACTATATTTAATTTTCATTGACGTAGGCATGCTACTGACCCTCAGTATGTTAAAATAAGCCAATTACAAATATCCAGAAATAAGACAATTATTTTATTTTATTATTATTTTTTTTAAGCATTCAGAAATCAAACTTCGGAGGGACAAATAAAAGAGATATAATTTTTCAGTACAAAGACAAAAAAATCAAACTACGGGAGGGTCAAAATTTTAATTGAAGACTTTTTTTCAGAGTAATTGTAGTAGCAATAAAAAAAAAAATTAGGAGCGGAAAATTGACAGAAAAAGAAAATAGTGGAAATTGCTTATGGTAGTGTTTCTTTTCTTCAACTTAGTGCAAAAATATTATATCATTTTGGATTTTATTTTATTTGTTTCTTATTTACTGTTTCATTTATAAAAAAAACAAAATCTTAAGTAACTGTCTACAGTTTGAAAAAGCACTATTTGCAAAAAAAAAAAAAAAAAAAAAAAAGATTACAATTTTGGAAATATTGTACTTAAAATATTTTTGTAGTTTAAAAAATGTGGGAACGCTTATGATAAATTAAGCACTAAAGCTATAAAATGGTTTTTTTTTTTAATTACGTAAATAAAATATCAAGGACTAAAAGCAAAATAAGAAAAAGTTGGGTCAGCCAAGGGCTCCGCTGAGCAAATAGTAGCTCCGGCTGTGGTTTTAAAAAATAATGATTTTTAAATTATGATATGTTTACTACCTTAGAAAATAGTTAAGAAACCAAGAACCAGTCATAATCCGGTAGTGTGGCAGACACAAGATTAAAAAAAATGTGAATATTAGAAGATTATTTCTGTTATGATAATGTGTTAGCTACAACCTACAAATAACATTATTCAAGCAAGCATGGTTAAAAACCAAAAGATTGTCAGTTTAATTTCACGTTAAATTATAAGGAGGAAATGACGGCATAAATACTTAATATTTTAAGCATGATACACTTAAATATTTAATTGTTTTTTTTTTCGACAACTAAAGTATTTATTGTTTATTTTCAGTTACATCATTACTACCTGCACCGTTATGTATGGTTATAGTTATCACTGTTTGATAAGGCGGAGACGGGAATTTAGGCGAAACCCATTTCTAGGCGGAGGCGGTAAGCCTTTAGGCGGTACGAGGCGTAAGCCTAAAAAATAATATAGAAAATATATAATATATATAAAATTCATAGTAATTTTCATGTTTTCATAAGTTAAAAAAAAAAAACCAATCTAAAAAAAAAGAGTTTTAGACTCAAATATAAATTAAACTCGACGACACTAATCAAACAAATCATAGTCTAGCTCTTCGTTTTCGGAAAAATCGTCATCATCTTCCATGTCCTCGTCATCATCTAGGTGATCAAACAACGTTTTCTCCTTGCCTATGCATAATCAATTTGATTCACATTAGAACTTACATATGAGCAACAACTAAATCAATAATGTTCGTTAGCTACGTGATCATAGTTACCTCTCTTTTTCCTTTGTCCTTCGTTTTCACTAGGCCTCTTTCTTTTAGAACCAGAAGTAGTGGCTTCTCCACTCTCGTGTTCAGCCCGTTCCTCATTTTCAGCTTCCCCCATTAACCATTCATCATCGGAATCCAAGGCATCAACCACCAATGGATCAAATTCCTCACCATTGTTGCTTTGTCGAGAAGTTAACTTCAAGTGGCGATCCTTTAAATTCTTGTTAAACATGATGAAAGCAAGCTTGTTCATCCTAGTAGTGGATAGCCGGTTCCTCTTTTTAGTGTGAATTTGGTTGAAGATGCTCCAATTCCTCTCACACCCTGACGCGGAACAAGTGAGACTAAGAACTTTGATCGCGAAAGCTTGAAGTTCGGGAGCATCATCACCAAATTGAGCCCACCAACGATCTACATTTATGGATGTAAAATTAAATAATATAAGCAATACATAATCAGACAATACATAAAATTTAAAAAACATACCGGGTGAACGTGTTTCGTAGCAAGCTTGTGCTACCCTCATACCAAACATTCCTTGCTTGAGGTAGAAAACTTCAAGTTGATCATTTGCTTTCATATAAGCATCATCGGGAATCATCCTATTCATACACTTAAACAAACCGACCTTAACTTCTTTGTCAACATGGAAGTTAGGCCCGTAATGAAGCTGTTGGTTCAAGTAGTAAGCCGCCGCATGTAGCTCATGATGTAGTTGACGCTCCCATTTTGTATCGATGATATCCCATATTTCTCTGTAGACAGCCTCTTGTCCATTAAATTCCTTTGCTATCTCCTCCTTTGCCTTGTCCATTCCATCGTAAATGAATCCCATTGCCGGAGCTCTTTCTCCATCAACCATCCTCAACACCTTAACTAGAGGCCCGGTGGTCTTTAGAGCATAGTTTACGCCACGCCAAAAAGCATCATCTCTAGCAACGACTTTCTTCATTTTTTCCCCTCGGGTTTTTTTGCCCATGTACTAGAAGCCCATTCCTCAGAAGCAAACATTGCCTCTAAAGGTTGTCTCAACTCTTTAAACCTTTGCAACGTCAGAAAGGCAGTTGCAAATCTTGTGACGGCTGGCCGAATGATCTCTTTTTCAGTGAATTTCCTCATCAAGCTTAACACCCAACTGTGGTTGTAGATGAACTTGGCTACGTTCTTTGCTTTAATTAAAGCATTACGATGTTGCGGTAGGTCTCCAATCTTCTCAAGCATCAAATCAATGCAATGAGCTGCGCATGGCGTCCAATAAAGCCGCTGCCTTTTCTCCATCAACAGTCTCCCCGCGGCTTTATAAGCACTAGCGTTGTCGGTTACAACCTGAACCACGATCTCTTCGCCGACTTCTTCAACAACCTCGTCAAGCATCTTGAACAAAAAGTTGGCATCTTTGACATGTGCCGATGCATCTACGGACTTCAAAAACACTGTACCGTGCGGATTGTTAACAAGGAAGTTGATGATACCTCTTTGTTTTATGTCGGACCAGCCATCTGACATTATTGTTACACCGGTTTGTGCCCACGTACTCTTCACTTCCTCAACCATCTTCATTGTTGTATTCACTTCCTCATCCAAACACCATGTCCTTATCTCGTACATCGAAGGCAGCTTTAATCCTCTTCCGAAATTCCCAACGGAACGCATCATGCCAATAAACGATGGACTCCTTACCACGTTGAACGAAATCCCATTTTCGTAAATGAATCGCACGATGTCGAGGCAGACTCTATTGCGATACTCTTTTATTGTACCTGAAGGGACATCTTTAGCATGATTCTCGTTGTTGTCGTCAGTCCTCGTAAATATGTCCATTGGTCCTCGTACACCTCGATTGGTCCCGGCAGAAGTACAACCAATAACAGTCTCTTGAGTAGAGCCAAAGTATGAACCGTTCGCAATATGCTCCTCTCGGTTTCTTGCAGCGTTCTCCTTCGAGACTTTGTTAGCGTTGAGATTATCGGCACATCTCTTCTTCACGTCATCGGGAACCTTCTCGCAAGCTGTGATATTAGCATGCGTTCCCGCGAGATGGTCTTTCACCCGTGTAAGGCTTCCCTTAATAACCTTGTCGCAGAAAATACACACGCGATACGTGTAATTTTTCTTTTCCCCGGTCTGTTCATCAAAGACCGGTTTCTCCGTAACATAGTCGTTAGAAAAGTCTTTTGGCTTTCGACCTTTCATTCCTATAAAAAAAAACATTGCTGTGAGCCTGTGACTTGACTTGTGACGCAGAGACTAATTACCGAGTCACACATTGCCATCAACAGTCATGAGCTCGAATAATTATGGCAAAAAAAAAAAAAACATTGCTGTGACTTGTGACTTGTGCAAAACTGTGACATGTGTGATTCCAAACCAAGAGAGAGTTCGAATAATTACCGACTCAGTGAGGGAGGGACAGAGCAGCGTAGCAGCGTGAGGGAGGGACGAGAGCAGCGTGAGAGAGGGACGAGAGCAGCGTGAGAGAGGAGCAGCGTGAGAGCGAGAGAGGAGCAGTGTGAGAGTCGGTAGAATATGGAGGGACGCTCAACGTGAGAGAGAGTGTTTTGCGTGAGATGAGAGACGGTTGACATACCGATTTTTTTACGTACTTATAGTTAATTGTTATTTGTTATTAAAAAAACCTAAAAAAGCCAGAATTAAAAAATGGCCCGATTATTTTGGCCCAGTTTTTTTTTTTTTAAAAAAGTCTCATTTCAAAGGCGGTAAAAGGCTGTTTTGAGGCGTTTTGACCGCCAGAGGCGAGCGCCTTTTTCGGCCGAGGTGGAGAACGCCAGAAACGCACCCAGGCGTAA
The DNA here is from genome assembly GCF_054948205.1 of Urtica dioica subsp. dioica. Classification (NCBI taxonomy): domain Eukaryota; kingdom Viridiplantae; phylum Streptophyta; class Magnoliopsida; order Rosales; family Urticaceae; genus Urtica; species Urtica dioica. The sequence goes on along the minus strand of NC_142763.1, from coordinate 30,237,869 downwards.
GCCTCGAAGCGGTCGTCGACCTAAAAGGCAAAAGGCGCGCCTTTGGGCGCGCCTCAAAACCGCCTTTTTAAACATTGATAGTTATATTTACTTTTTTCCTATGCATTTTTGGATTTTTATTTTATTTTACATAATTTCGGATTGGATTCGACTAAATTTCAAGAGGTCCTGGTATTATCGACTTGGAGATTAAGCTAGTGGCCCCAATCGTTGCACCAAAGAAATCGAATCGAAGACATATAAGCACTAATCTGAACGTCGAAACTTTAAAGGATTGAGATTTCTGACTTCTGACTGCCAAAAATGCCTACCTTGTGAACCAGGGCTCCTTTTTTAAATTGGAAGTACAATTCGGAAGAACCTTTTATCAGGATTTTGTAGTAAAAAAAAAAAAGCTTTTGTTTTTAATTTTTTTATTTATTAAAAATGGATGTTGGATCTGTAAAAGACTTTTACATGATGATAAAAGTAATAAGAATTCCCTTACAGCTAGGCCAATAAATTTGCATTTCGGTGTTGTTGATACTCTTGTGTTGGTTGTTTTTGTATGGAAAAACTAGAGTTCTCTCAGATGTTGGGAACATCTTATAGAACGCCTTCTGTCTGCTTTACACGTCAGAGCTGTGACGTGATTTCTGCTGACAGTCTTTTTTGTTTGTTTCGCTTCCGCGTTTTTCCGTTCGTCCAATGGGAGCTCTATATGTGCATTGGAAAATTCTAGCCCGAGACACAATACCTGATTGTGTCTTATAAAAGGATCGCTTTCTCTTTTGGGTAGGTTACACATTCTGTTATCCGTGTGCAATTGTCATTGTCGATACTCTGTTTTGCTGAATGTGTATGTGAGACTCTGTTTTGATTGACCGCCACTACTAGAGCTGGTCATGGAGTAGTTGTGTAGTTTGATTCAGGTTATTCCAAAATACATATTTTCTTAAGCGTTGATTGAATTTGAAACTTTGGGAGAGTGTGAATGAAAGTGAGAGGAGCTCAAACTTAGGGGGAGCCTAAGTTTGAAATTACTAGGGTAGTTTGAAGTTGAGGAGACCTGGAAGTTGATTATCCGTGGCCGTCCGAAGTTGTACTTACTCTATCGTCTAGTGAAGTTTCTCTTTCCATTGAGAGTATCATCTATCCAGAAGTAGACACAGTTGACCGAACTGGATTACCATATCTTGTGTTCATTTACTTTCAGTTTATATTCGTTATATTCGTGTGCTAATCTGCTAAACTGATAAGGTGTTTCTTGTTAAAGCATCCGAAAAGATATCACCTAAACAATACATCTACTTTTTCAGGTAAGTACATATTAATTTCAATTTGATTCACTATTTTCTTTTTGTATGTTTGTCCAATGATGATGTTATATAAATCAAACTTATCTCCTCTTTCACACTTTCACCCCCGAAAGCATATTGAAATTATAAATGTTGTTAGATGATTGTTAAACTAGTGGTTAAACAACTTGTTGAACAACTAATTAGCTGAAAGCAATAAAGAACACACATAATGAATTGGTAACTCTGTTTGGTGATAAAACACCTGCTACTTAGGAAAACTGATACGTCCGATGGTGAAAAATAACCACTATCTCAATAATCAAAAGTACATGACTTAGATTTGACGACTCACTCTCAACCACCTCTCTTCTTTGACTTCTCCAATGGATGGAAATCTAAGCTGCTCTTAGATCATAGACTCCCTCTCTCTTTTACCAAACACTCTCCCGAAAATTTACACTAACACGTTAATGCAAAACACACACTCACAAACTTTGCACAAATAAAGCACAACAGTAGCAATTATTGAAGCGAGATGGTCTCAGATTGTTTGTGTGTGTGAATGAATATGTGTTTATATATCAGTTGAGCCTCTCCACTTAGTAACAATTGGTTTTAAGATGAAATTTAATATGGTATCAGAGCCTTGTATATTCACACAACTTGAATTTAGCCCGGCCTACGGGAAGCGTGAAGGGGATTGTTATACTCGGCCTGGTCACGCTATACTCGGCCTGGTCATGCTACGCGTGAGAGGGAGTGTTGAAGTGAGATAGTCCCATATTGGTTGTGTGTGTGAATGAACATGTGTTTATATATCAGTTGAGCCTCTACTTAGTACCAATTGGTTTTAAGATGAAATTCAACAACAATTACCTAGAACTTGTTGTCGATGAAGATCTCTTAGAATAGAGAGACAAGTTTTAGGTTAAGGTCGCGTGAATTGACCAAACACAAAATTGAATGATCGAAATAAATGCTAGGTGAGTTTTATTCAATCAGTTCTAATCTTCCGCGAATTTTGATAAGTCGGAGTATAACCAAATATCTGATCTTTATTCTAGTTCTATTCGCACGAGAGGAAAATAACTGAAGTAATCAAAGTCTTGAACAACTTTTTGCATCTTTAACTTGAACAACTGGTACAATTTATTTTGTCAAACTTGACCATGTCACATAGATCCAACACATATTTTAATTCTCGATTGTAAAAAAAAAAAAAAAACAAATCCTGATTAGTTGGAAATCCGGAAAAATCTCATTCTTGGTGGCCCCCCTTTTATAAATTTGTTCACTTTATTATCTTTGTTTCTTATTCGGGATTATCCCGGGGCTTGTTTGGAAGTTAGTTTGATTATGAAATAACTTTATATGTCTCGAGTTACCAGACCAGTAAAATCTCTAAATATTATTTCTCTTCTCTTCGTCAGCTAATTTAATTAATAAATCAGGAAGCCTTCAAAGATGCCTAGAGAATATAATCCCTACAAAAATCTATATCAAATCTCATAAAATTCTATCTATGCTGAAATGGAATACACAACCTTTATTTTAGTTATCAGAGAATAAACCATCTCCCAGTTTGTACGCACGTACATTATTATCTTTAACAGTCATAACTAAATTAATACAAGAAGGTATCATAATGTATTTAAATACAGGAAAAACAAGCTAGCTGTAAGCTAGAGCCACATGCTTGTAGAATATATTCTAATTAAAAAAAAGACATACTATATAAAATAATTATGTGTTTGTTTTAACTTTCAACTACGATATATGCATAATATATGTCTCAATATATTGGCAAGGTGGTTGTTTATCTACTAATTAGTTAGAGTAAAAACATTGGTCTAGGAATGAAAACAATTGCTGTTTATTGGTTGTTAGAATTTAACAATATATACCAGTAAAAATCCCACTCACATTTATAGTAGATATATCATATAGATACAATGAAAGATCGACCAGATGATTCTATTTAATTCCATTTATGAATACCCAATGGATATAAAAAAATACTAACACATACTCGTCGTTGTGTCATGTAGTATATCACTATCACTTTATAGATGTACTGATCTGGCTTCAGAAAGTAAGCGACGATGAATATATAAATATATATATATATATATATATATATATGTTACTGTATTACTAGTAATAGATAAGGAATTAGTTCACACGTTGATATATTGATAATTAGTTTCCTGATTTGGAATGGATTTGAAAAGGGAATATCCTGTCGAAATTCCTATCTTCCGTTTAAATACCAAAATCCCATGACTTAATCTTACCTAAAAGAAAGAAACGTGACGGCCTAATCCAGTATTACTCGGTCTAAACACTAATTTGCATGTTTAAAGCATATATATATATATATAGTCATAGATATATTCCCATGAAACAAACATTTGTTTTATTTACTTATGATAAGAAATAGTAGCCTAAAACTATGACTATTAGCAAATGATATTTATCCGTTGGACATGGCCGGAAGAGAAAATTAATAATGATATATATATGTATATATATATACATATATAAATATATAACGAGAACTAACTGATCAATTCGGTGTATATATTTATATATATATATATATATATATATATATATTATATAGTGCCATATCATAAAACTAATTGATAAGTAATGACTAGCTCAGATTTCCGTATGTTAAACTTTGTATTATAGATAGTCGAAAGTTGCTTTATGTATGTAGAAGTTGAACCTAGGGTTTCCACTTTCAAAAGTCAGATATCACTTTAGACTGATTAGAAATACTTATTGTTGTAAATGGATCCAAACCTCGTCTTCAACAATTAAGTGCGTTAATTATAAGATCTCATGCCCTGGATTAAACATTTTTTTAATCTTACTTGACACTTCCTTCCATGATCTAGTTAAAAAACCTGCCACGTAGGCAATAGCTAGTATCTGTAATAAGGATAACCCAAATCGCAAAGACCTTAAAATATTTATTTACCGTAAGATATTAATTATAAACATGTACATCAGATATTTGCTACATGAGAGAACTAGCTAGGCAGCCAGCATTAAAGGATTTATGGAGAAGAATATGTGATTACATATATTCCTAATGTTTTGGCATATTCCCATATACATGGTTGGAAAATAAATTTAGTACGATATTTTAAGTGAGAAAGTCAGCAAATTAAATATAATATCAAAGAAACCTCAAGTCAAGATGAGTGAATTAGTTAAAAAAAATGAAAAATAAAAGTAAATTAATATTCTAAATACTAGGTCTACTTCCTAAGAAAAATTTTGTGGGGGATAGCTTTATTTTTATATATGTAACGAGAAGAGAGAAGCGAGGTCAACTAGACCTCTAGTATTAAAATGGAACAAAATGACATATATAAAGTCAACCTGTTAAATAACATTTCCCCCCTATAATAAAACATTACTTGAAGTGAGGACATAAAACTTCAAACGTTTTACATTTCAGCTCCAATATCGGTCGCCGCATAGTATAACTCTTATTAATTCGGATAAGTAAATTGATATTAAGTCAACTTTTAAAATATTATTTATTTGGCTGACCTAGTTATGTTAGGCTGAAATAAATCCCATCCTATCATAAAACTATAGGGGAAAAATAGACGTTGATATATATATATATATATATGATATCAAAAGTGAAGCGAGATTCCATGCACCTAGGAAAGGTTAATATTATAACTTTTCTACAGATTATAAGAGCTGTCGTATTTATAAACTTCGTAAAGCCATTGATGGAGACTCGGAAACCCTCGACATATACAAGATATTTATGTACGACCGTCACTGTTATATGGGATCAAATAATAAAGAGAAAGGTCGTTTGATAAGTTTTTTTTTCCAATTTTTTACCAAAAATTTAATTTGGTGAAAAATATTACTAAATCACTTATACAAAAATAATTTTACCTTCAAAACTCACAGATGTCAATAATAGATATCAGTTGTTGATATCATATTGAAGGTAAAATTGAATTTCTACAAATGGTTTATTAAATTGATAAAAAACTAATCAAATGGTGATATTGAGGCAATTTCTCAATAATAAACTGAAAAATAAAATAATGGAACCTGTAAAGCAAAAGTACAAATTTCACTTATATACTTTTGGATAGATTACTCGTGTGTTACTAGCTTCTTTCTTCTCTATTTCCATTCACATTTACAATGATGTTACAAATTGATTCGAGTACGTATCATTTAAATTACTTTTGTATCAAGTGTTGCAATTTTAAAAAGAGGAAATGGCGGTAAAAGACTCAATATTTACGGGTTGTAATACTTAAGTATCAATTCTTTAAAAGTTACGGGAAAAATATCCTAGCAGGTCAAGAATTTGTTCCTCCGTAGTACCCGAGCCGTTAAATTGGATGAAATGATACGTGTCACCATCTCAAAATTAATTTTTTTTTTTAATTATTTTTAAATTAAAAAAAATTGCTATCTCTTTATTGATGGTGGGACTTTATCATACATATTAGAATAAAGCTGTAACAAAAACTATAATGTCTAATATATAAATATAAATTTAACATGTAATGACAGTACATAATAAGAATTTGAAGAATTAATAACAGTGATACGCAAGTAATGAAAAAAATAATATATATATTTTTTTACATAATATGCACTTAAATATACAACCCGTAAATATATCAGTCCACCCTCATGTAAAAAAGAAAACAATATCTTATTTTGTCATAACTTGCATGCCTTTCACTATCATTAATTCTTTAAAGTCTTAAATGTTATTATATTAGACGTGTTAAATATATATATATACATATATATATATATATATATATATATATATATATAATACGTTAATAGTTGTTGTTGCAGCTTTATTATAATATGTATGATATAGTCCCACCATAAATAAAGAGAGTTTAGTTTTTTTTTTTTTTTTTTTTAATTTAAACATAATTAAAATTATTATTTTTTTATTTATTTATTTTTTAAAAATTTTTTGAGAGGTGATACATATCATTTCATCAAATTTAACGGCTCATGCACTAACGGAGGAACAAATTCTTGATCTTAGGTATTTTTTCTGTAACTTTTAAAGAATAAGTACTTAAATGTTAAAGTTCCCGTAAACATTATGTCTTTTTGCCGCCATTTCCTCTTTTAAAAAATATGAATGATTTAATTTAGGATTTTTTGTTTTATTTTTTTTGTTCCGAGGGGATATTAAAAATTTATATAATAAGTGTTGATTAATTTATCTACTTGGCAACCTTCGAGTTTCTCTATTTTTATGTATGTGAGGAACTCTCCGTTGTAAAGATAAGAGAACTAATAGATGTTTATGAGGTCATCAATTACACTCATATATCCTCACTGAGTTTTGAGATGCAACCTCATAATATTTAATATGGCATTGGAGTCTAATAAAGTCCGAATAAATATCCAATTCAATTTTTAAAATTTGACGATAAATTATGAGTCAATCTTGATAATGATAGGACATGGTAAGAATTAGACGTTAAAAAGAGAAAAGAACCTAACAAGTGTTTATAATATTACGAGTTACTCTTCTCATTCTTAATGTGAATTTTGAGGAACATCTCAAAGATACTTAATTAACAATATATATGCATGTTTTATGAGAATAATATATAAATACTTGGTTGAGCATTAGCGATTATTGAAGTGTTATATTTATAATCACCATTGTAAAGACTGATATGTATGAATTATTAGAACACACTCTTAATTAATATTTTTCCTTGGAAATCCTTTAATTAAAAGATTTTTTTTGTTTTTGTTTTGGAAAGTAAGTGTTGATTAGTTATCTATTTAACAACATCTAAATTATAGACTTATTCTATAAAAATTTAGTTGAAAATTATTTATAACTGGCATATATTCATAGATATTACTCATGAGGTAAGATTAATTAGCTCTTACTTATGAGGCATGAGATCCTTACCTAAATCTTGATAAGTAAAAGCTTACTTATAGTTTTCATTTTTTTAGCATAGTCATGTGACTCATGTCTAAGAAAAGTTGTTTCTAGAATTATTTCTCACGTTGTCAATATATTTTGGGACGAAAGTTCGTGATATTGAGTGAATGAGAAACATCATCCTTCCTTTCCTATTCTCCTTTGATTTCTATGATTATAAAGACTTACAAAGATCACTATTAACCCCTTCGATATATATTTATTTTTTACTAAACACAAAGTTTAAAAATACCATAACCCAACCAAACTCATGATGTACACTTGGAAAGTTAGCATGCAACTCCAATTCTCTGCATACGAGCTTACAACTCAAGTTCACTAATATAATCCGAACATTATTCGTAGGTTATTAGCTAGCTAGTCCACTTGCTGATCCCTTAAAATTATTACTACGTGCATCTATACTATATTATATACGTGTCTCACGTGTGAAGATATACAAATTAGTATGTAAATTCGTGTATGATTGTTAGGGTATGATTTTGCTTTATTTAGCGTATAGTTAAACAACTAGAACTTTTTTGTTTTTATTTTGTTTTTTTTTACTATTATCTAATGTAACTGACTAAATAATTTCATATATATATATATATATATATATATGTATATATATATATGTGTGTGTGTGTTCATATTTGCTAACTCTAGTTTATTCTCTTGATGTATATATATATATATATATATATATATATATATATATATATATATATATATATATATAGAGACGTGCAAGCTGTCCCTAATTAAAAAAAACATGATTTATTTGTATTGCAAACTAAAGGAAATTTCCTGCGACCCTTCTCTAGTAAAATTAAATTCCGAAGCGTTAAAAGCGCCAGAATCTCTGCAGGAACTTTCATATATATATATATATTTATATTTTGCAAGATTTTTGGATGCTTTATATATTATCTGAAATCGCACAACATTTTAGACTAGGTCTATGGGAGCTTGATTTTTCAATTTGAATATGATTTTTTTATTTTCTTACAGTGTTGTGTTATTGTTGCAAAGAGCTGTATGGATGCATAGACATTTCTAGATACAAAACTACAAATTAAATTATGATCCTCGCAGCTGGTTTACACATTTACAATAATTCCAAGCTGACCTTGTTTTTAATTTTCAGGAATTATTTTTAAAAAATGGTTCGTGGAATTTATTGATCATGCAAGTTGGAACTTCCTATGCATATTTTGTGAGATCTTATTCTGAGGTGTATATTCAGTGTATCTCTAATGCGTGGTTAAAAATCTGACTAAATTCTCTTAATCTTTCTTGGGTACGTATGTTTATAATTTTTATTTTTATTTTTTATAGTTGAAGAAACTATTACAAATTTGTACTATATTAGTAGCTAACCACACTTCAACTCCCCAAATATTTGACATTTGTTGTAAGTAAGGAAAACAAATTAATTGTTAAAACCCACTTTCATGCAAAAAAAAAAAAAAATTTACACCCATGGTAATTTATTTAGCATTCATAATGTAACGAGAGACTTAATTTAATTCCTTGGAAAAGTGTTATAATATCCCTTTTTATAGTATTCTTTTCAAAACTAGGTCAAAATTGGGAAGAAATAAGAAAGGAAAGAAAGATGGTTAATTACTGTACTAGAAAATATGCTATCTGCAGGTTTTCCGTTATATATCCATCAAATAAATAGATAAATATCTGAGTAAGTTTTTTCCTCTGCTGACTTTATTGCTACTAAGGGTAAAAAAATCGAAAGACCCGTTCAAAATACTTTGGCATAATATCTGAAACTGAAAGATCCCAGTATCCAACGTTGGCAAAATTGACAAAGCAAACTAATTAAAGCAACTAAATACAATTATTAACGTAAAATCATTCCATGTATCAACTGGTACCATTATTATGAAGTTCTTTCAATAAAAATGAAGCGATAATAATGAGGAAACGACAAGCCTATTCAATCATACATGTATATATTATTAATATGGCTTGAAATGGTGGATTGAGTCAGTTGAACTTAGGTCACCCTGAACATGAACCTTTCGAATGCGTGATTAATTAGGTCTAAATACGCAATTAGGTCTACGAGTCACAATATAGTATATTTGATATTTAAGTTAAACTTCCAATATCAAATACTACCAGACTTACACTCTTTTTTCCATTCCGAAACTTAACTGAGGATATATATATATATATATATATATATATATATATATATATATATATATATACACACATGTGTGTGTGCGTGTGTGTGTGTATCATTCTCTTACAATTGTTTCTCAAGCAATTTCAAAAGCATTATTTGGTCTCAAAATGTAGGAGATTCTTTTCATTATAATTACGTCTGTGTACAAATAACCGATCAAAGTGATCAGTCTCGACCAATGTAACGAGCCCAAATTCATCGAACGGGTTGGTTTGGAAGTCCCTTAATTTAGAAGAGCAGGAATATATAAATATATTAATAATTTTAATAATAAAACCTGTACCGACCTCATTAATTTTATGTCTTTCTCATCTCTGCCATGTCTGTTTAGTCCACTGTTGTCGCAAACTTAAAACAAATATTAAAAACAAAAGAGAATGAATGAAGTATAAAACTAAAGTAGTTGAGTCACTTTCATGGTAGTTCTCTCTAACGCTTTGTTTCTTTGGTTTTATTATTTTATTCATACTATAGACAAAACTAGAAGAGAGCTCATTATATTTTGTTTATTCCATTTATAATGTGTCTTGAACTGGTTGTGTCTTAGTTGTACTCGCGCGTGTAATTGGATACATAAATTAATTTTCTTCTATCATTCCTAATGATTGGATTATATAAAGCATTGTTGTATAACCGGAAAAATAATTGAGTCAATGAATGATCTGTAACATGACACATTCTTTTTCCTTCACGGCTTTGCTATAAATACCCTTTGATGCCACTTTGTCACAAATCACCAACCATCATCAACACACAGTACTATCCCAATTATCTCACTTAAGTCCTCAAACAAAAAATTCCCCCCCTAAAAAAAATGGAAATTTTTGGAGCGATTTCGACTGGCAACCAATGGAGATCGTCCGATCTCAACGACATTTATAGCTCGCAGGAGATTGACTATCATCTGCCCTCTGATTGCTCTGTCCCACGATATGATATAAACCCTAATGTATCGAATTCAGGCTTGGAAATCCCATTTTCCATTTGGCCTAGCAATGACTCAACCATTGTCCATGACATGTCCTCTTTCGACGAAATCCAGACCTATCACCACTTTATCAATTCAACTAGTCCTCTGAGCTCGGACGAGCTTCTCAACAATTTTGGAGAAGGTGACAATAATCGTGACTGGATTAGTGTCAACCAATGGGAATCTTGTGCGATGGCCGTGGAGCCGGATCAATCGGCTTGTAAGTACTCCAAGAAAAGGCCTAGAAGTAATGATGATCAAGTGAGTGACAAAAAAAATTCATTTATTGGATTTTTTAATTTTGCATCATCAATTATTACACTTCTAAACAATGAGCCCTAATTTTCTAATATTCTAGTGTTTGAAGAACAAGAGGGGTGTGAAGGCAAGGAGGGTTAATGATTACACGGGCAGCGAAACCGAAGAAGATGTGACGGAAAGGCCGGTCAGCCCGACTACTCCGTTGACTGCTTTTGAGCACTCAAATGGATCTCAAGAAGAGCTCGGAGACGGGACTACATCGGGCTCGAGCCCAAAAGGAAAGAAAACACGGGCCTCAAGAGGGTCCGCTACCGATCCACAGAGCGTCTATGCTAGGGTAATAATTAAATTTGACACATTGTGTTGAAGTATTTATTAAGAAATGTTAATTAAAAAAAAAATTAATCAATTGATGCTAACTAGTATGCCTTTATTTTTAATTTGCAGAAGAGGAGAGAGAAAATCAATGAGAGACTGAAAGTGCTACAGAACCTAGTACCCAATGGAACAAAGGTTGGTGATTCATTGATGAGAAGCAGCCATATATAATAGGAGTTCTCATTTTAAATTCTGGACTAAACCCTAATTAATTGATTTTATTGGCATTTCAGGTTGACATTAGCACAATGCTAGAAGAAGCTGTCGATTATGTTAAGTTCTTGCAGCTTCAAATTAAGGTATAATACGGTCTATATGGAAGAAATATATATATAGTTTTTTTTTCTTTTTTCTCATTTTTATGAATAATTAATTTGGCCCAAGGGATAAACTTAGGAAATTAATAAATAAATGTAAAAAGTCAAAATGGCAGGTAAGGGATAAACCTTTTTACTATTGATGTCTTATTTACGTGTACAATTTTACCTCTTTTTTTTAACAAGTATAATGACCAATGATATTTTGTTTTGACTTTTCAGCTCTTGAGCGCTGACGATCTATGGATGTACGCACCAATCGCTTACAATGGAATGGACATTGGTGTTGATCGTTTGAGACTCACTGCTCAAGGGCTACTATAATAATTTCACCAAAACTACTAATAATGTCTATTAACATATATTCCCACACCTATAATAAAATTCCATAAACCTGTGCATTTTTTTTTACACGAGCAATAGATATCACGGTGATTCCTGGCTGATTCAGAGTTGACCTCGACCGTTGACTTTTTCATCATTCTAATCATCGACGTGCCACTGTATCATTCGGAGGCGTAGGCTTTAGAAATACATTAAATGTCTAATTTTTAACAGTTGCTTCAATAATCCTATAAATAGTGTTACTGTAATAGATGAAAAACAGGAAGTCATTTGATCATGATCATCAAATATGTAATGACATATGATTTTACTTTCTTCATGAAAGGAAATTTATCACAGTTTCTCCATCGGCAATTAATGTATATATACAATAATAATAATAATAATAATATTAAACTATAGTATTCCAAACCATTGAGAAATAGGAATACATTGTACATATAACATATCATTACTCCCTAATTATAATATAAAGTTCAAAACCACGTGATATTTGGCTAAGATGGATTACGCGCAAAGTACGAATTTATTTAATTAAAAATGATTATCCCGCATTCCCACTATATGAGATGCAACATTTATATATATATATATATATATATATATATATATATATATATATATATTTCCCTTCCTCTAAGAGATTGCTTCTTCCAGCTAAGAAAATATTAGTTAGCTAATTTAATTATGTTAGCAAAAGGCAGATTGGCAACTAACTTCCCTTATTATAAATAGAGACATGCTCCAGCTCTTGAATTTAAATTTGAGGAATTTAATATTTAAAATATTATTATAAATATCATTCAAGTTAAGTTGTATAATTTGATGAAAAGAATTCACTGAGTCATAAATATAAAAAACTGAGTTAATCTCACGAACTAAGCAACTTGAAACGTTGAATTTGTAATCTAGCCAATATTTTAAGCATATTAAAATTTAGTCCCATTTGACGACGTGATCTCATTAATCCGATAGCATTTTACATGATTATCCCTAGCATTTTTATACGTTAATTTTGGCAAATTTATAAATGACTATTTTATCAAAATAAACGAAACGTTGGCTATTTTCTTAAAATTAAATTTGAAATTGGCTAAATTACTATAGCGCCTTATAAAATTGTTGCGATTTTTACGCGCGTAAGTGCACGTGTCGCTCAAGTAATATAATGAATTAAGTACGAGTGTCGATCCCACGAGAAAAAAACTTAATTAACAAAAAAATCAACTAGCACGAATTGAACTAAAGAGTACATGGAAAGATGTCACAAATTATTGACAAGTTCTAACGCAAATAAATAGCAAAACACTCAAATAACAGTTGTAAGCAGAAAAAGAGGTTAATGACCAAAGTTTCACGGGTTTATTCAACGGTTTGGATACACGAATTTCAAGCACAATCAATAATCAACTCATTACTCTTTACTAATCATACTCACAAAATAATATTGCTAAATCTCTCTCGAGCATCTAACAACCTATGTCAAAATTAGGAAAATCTTCTCTCGATCTCAATCCCTAACAACAACATGCATTAATATAAAGATTATTCAAACGATTCTAAGGCAACCTAATTATCTCTAGCCTCGACATGCATCATAGTAATTCAAACCAAAACACTAACAACCTAATCTTTCTCAAGCATCAAGTTGAAGTATAAAATCATGAACAGGGTAGCTAATCTCGATCAAGCATTAAAACGGATTTGAATGAAGTAAAGCAGTAGAGAACGAAAATTAAACTTCAATATATTAAATCATATCCATCACCGAATCCTAAATCTGCTACGCCATAGTCATTAATGGAATTAGTTCATAGCGTAGCGAGAAAACAAAAAGAGAATGAGAAAATAGGAATAAGAAACCATAATTAAAAATTCAATTGTGAATTAAAATATGAGAGTTCAAGAGTAAAGGAGAAGAAGAAAACTGTAATTGGCGCGAATTGATGAAGAATGACTCTCCTCTTTTTCTCTATATCTCCCATACACTAAGTGAAAACAATAAAAAGTACAAAGATCCCTAAACAAGAGGTTATGAGGTGTTTTTATAGGCCTAGGTCGAAATCCTTGGGTTTCTCTTAATTTTCGGAGCAGACTGGGTAATTAAAAATGATCCAACGACTCAGATTGCACTCAAAATCCGTGTTTCCTCTTTTCGTCTTGGCGCACCTCGCGGCGCGCAGTGTGAAGGTCGCGGCGCGAGGTTGACATTTTCGGTACATCGCATTCCGCGCCCGACGCTCGGAGATTTTTGGCGCTTCAATTCATTTACCTCGCGGCGCGCGGTATGAGGGTCGCGGCACGATGTAGACAATTTCACAGCCTCGCGGAACACGCAAGACACTCAGAGATGACTTGGGATGAATCTCCAGACCTCGCGGCGCGCGATAGGCACGCCGCGGCGCGAGGTTTCCCTGTTTTCTTAACTTCTTCTTCGTTTTTGACTAGTTTTCGATCCCGAATGTCTCGATTTGTACAAATTTGCCCAGAGTATCATAGAAATTCCATCTTGACCTGAAAGCCTTCAAAACACACGAAAAACCTCAAAATTACTCAAGAACAAACTCGGATTTAGTCGAGGTGATAGGAGTTTTCTACGTACGACACACACCTATAAAAAATAAGAAAGTAATCATATCAAGCTAATTTTTAGACAAAATAAAATTTACTTGATTTAATTAAGAAATAGTCAAATTTTCAAATTTCTTAACTAGCCCAAACACGTATTTTTAGATTCACATTGATGTTCAAATTTACTTCCAATTTTGAATATCAATGTCGTATCCTCTCATTACATATTTTGTTATGCTTTCTCATATGCTACTAGCCAATCTGAATCTTGTTTATTTTTAGTTTTATACACTTATTAATCAAAATGGAGTCAAACTTATCTTTTTGAAAAAAATTGAGGCATAAATACTTAATATTTTCGACATTATATATTTATGTACTCATTTTTTTTCAGTGATCGTTACATTGTCTTTTCATTCAAATTTAATAGGTTGGTAGTAACAATGCAACTAAAATAAAATATTAGGTATTTATACCGTCGAAAAAGAAAAATGAGTATATAAATTAATATATACAACTGAAAATATTAGATATATTTGTACCGCCACTTCCTCCTTTAATTATGACTGAGTTCTGCCCAGCTGTTTCTATTTTATAATAAAGCTTGAAGAAAAACCAATATAAATGATGCAATTTCAATTTCAGCTTTAATAGCATTAAGTTAGAAATCCTAGTGAGAAATACAAATAGTCAAAGAAGTAGACCACCCCGCAATACAATATGCGACTTTATTCGCTCTTCGTTTAATTAATAAAATAGGTACATGTTTCATAGGAGCGAGGAATTTTTTTACAGTCCTCAATAACTTCTCTAAAAGTAGAACTCATGTTTAATTAATGAAATAGGTGTGGTACCTAAGATAGCCTAGTGGTAATTCCACACCACTTCCCGTGTGGAGGTCGTGGGTTCAATTCCCACTGCAGCGAAGCTGCCTTAAAAAAAAAAAATTAATGAAATAGGTACATGTTTTCTGATTCCAAGCAAACATGTTTCCAGCCTTTCTTAAAATTAGCGTATTCGTCATATAATCACTTAAAAAGGAAGAAATTTTTCCTCTCTCTTTATTATTATTTTTTTTTAATATCGATGGAGATTCTAATCTTTGGATACCTATCATGAAATTCATGCATTTTTTTTTTCATTTGCTAGTTTGAAAATTTTGAAATGAAGGTCTTTCTGTCCAGTTGCAGGTAGTCTTTCTTCGATCTTTTTGAATTAATTATTGTTTCAAAATTTAATGTTTGTTCATTCGAATTAGCTAAACAAATATTCGCTACGATTGCCTCCACCACTAGTCGTACACCACAAATGAAGCACTTCGAGATCGCCTCCACAATCTTTATTGGTGATCCTAAGCAACACAACCCACTCCATACTTCTCATCATCTGCAAATAAAGCACCATCAACATAAAAAATTTAGACTATTAGATCCTGGTCTCGACCACTTCTCATCAGTCTCTTAAGCAAGAAGACTGATCAAGGAGGGCCCTGCAAGTCTAGCAAAAAACCATTGTCCCAGATTTCTATATCTCATCGACAAGACATCTGATGTTATCACTCTTTATGATCCAAACCTTCTTGTTCATGGCCCTATATCGAACAACGAACCAATGTGTTTGTAGAATTATTAGGGCTGTTATGTTTATCTGTTAGTATTTATCTGTCATTTATTTATTTCCGATATTATCTAGTTTGTTAGGTTGTTTCAGAGTTTATTGGGTTGTTAGCTTAGTTGTTTCGTTTCCCTCAGTAATAGGAGAGTTTGGTATCTACGATGTGTATAAAACTGATCATATGATCTCATGAATAAACATATCGAGAATTATCAATCTCTGTTTACTCTTCTCTAAAGTCTTTATGGTATCAGAGCAGTATTAAATAAAAAAAAAAACTCGATCTCCATGACCAAATACGGCCAATCTCACGCTCTCGCTTCATCATCCGAAACACCAGCCCTAAACACCTCTGAACAAACCTCACACACCATTACCAGCCATAGGTTAAATGGCCAAAATTACCTTCAATGGTCTCAGTCCGTTCAGATGTTCATCTGTGGCCGAGGAAAAGACGACCACCTCACCGGAGAAGCTCAAGCACCGAAGAAAGATGACCCGAAGTTCAGAATATGGAAAGCGGACAATAATATGGTAATGTCATGGTTAGTTAATTCTATGACCCCTGAAATTGGAGAGAATTTTCTTCTCTATTCTACAGCGTCAGAGATTTGGGAAGCAGCTCGAGTCACCTTCTCAGACTCGGAGAACACATCGGAGTTGTTCGAGACGGAAAATCTTCTACACGACTCTAAACAAGGAGCGGCATCCGTCACCCAATACTACACCACCCTAACCAGGTTGTGGCAAAAGATTGATGTATACGATCACCATAAGTGGAGCTGCCCTGAAGACTCACTCCTCTACACGAGAATCCTGGAGACGAAGCGAGTATTCAAGCTGCTGTCGGGCCTCACCAAGGAGCTGGATGAAGTCAGGGGAAGGATTCTCAGCATAAAGCCCCTTCCATCGCTGCGAGAGGCGTTCTCAATAGTCAGACATGAAGAAAGCCGCCGGAAGCTCATGATGACGAACCAGTTTGCCTCGGGGACCAGTTCACAAGATGTCTCAGCTTTGATGGCTCATGAGGAATCACAAGCCTTCGCTGCCAAGGCTCCATACAACAGGCAGAAGAAGGGTCGACCCTACTGTGACCACTGCAAGAAGCCGGGGCACACACGCGACACCTGCTGGGAGATCCACGGGAAACCAGCCAATTGGAAGCCTTCAAGATACTCGAGGGAACCTGAGAGCCAAGCCAACTCAGCATCATCCAGTCCATTCAGCCCTGAGCAACTGGAGATGCTCTCATGTCTCATCAGAAAGGCAAGCCAATCCACCGACTCTGCTACTCCAGGTTCTTCAGGCTTAGTGGCACAAAGAGGTATACTACTTCGAGCTATCCAAGCCTTAACCGCATATCATGTGAATACAAATCTCTCAAGTGTATGGATTATGGATTCTGGAGCATCAGACCACATGTCCAGTAATCTAGATTTTTTCACCAATTATACTCCAAACACTGAGAAATTGTATGTCACTATTGCTGATGGCTCTCACGCTTTGGTATCTGGCACCGGATCAGTAGAAGTCTCCCAACAACTCACATTAAATTCTGTGCTTTATGTACCAAAGTTACACTGTAACCTCTTATCAGTCCACAAGGTGACTAGGGACTCTTGTTGCCTCACTATATTTGATGATGTTTCTTGTTCTATTCAGGGAAAGAATTCGAGGATGATGATTGGCAATGCTGAAATGTGTGGCGGACTCTACCTCCTAAAAGCCGGCAACACCTCCTACAACGTAGCATCCACGTCCATTCTGCAAAATAAGTTAGACTCTTCTCAAAATGATAGAGATATCATGATGAATCACTATCGTTTAGGCCACCCTAATTTTGTTTATCTCAAGAAAATGTTTCCAAGGTTATTTCTCAATAAAGATGCAAATTTATTTCAATGTGATGTGTGTCAACTATCAAAGCATACCCGTAGTTCATATAGCCCTAAGAAATATGCACCTTCTAAACCTTTTTCAACCATACATAGTGATATTTGGGGTCCCTCACGCATAAAAAATATAAATGGGGCGAGATGGTTCTTGTCAATTATTGATGATCACACAAGATTAAGTTGGGTTTACTTGATGAAAGAAAAATCTGAGGCTAGCTCAATCATTATACAATTCCATAAGATGATTAAGAATCAGTTTGCATCAGAAATTCAAATCATCCACTCAGATAATGCCAAAGATTATTTTAATTCCCAACTCAATCAATATTTCCAAACACATGGAATAATTCATATAAGCTCATGTGTACAAACACCTCAACAAAATGGGATAGCGGAAAGAAAAAATAGACATCTCTTAGAGGTTGCTAGGTCCCTTATGTTCACTTCACAGGTTCCGAAATATCTATGGGGAGAAGCCGTGTTAACAGCCACTTATCTCATAAATAGGATGCCATCAAGAGTGCTTAGGTTCCAAACCCCATGTGAAGTCCTCAGTAAGTCATTCCCTACAACCAAACTTATCTCAACAATCTCACCTAAGGTTTTCGGGTGCTCAGTATTTGTACACACATATGATCATAGCAAGTTAGATCCGAGATCTATTAAATGCATCTTTATTGGGTATTCCTCTACACAAAAAGGGTATAAGTGCTACTCACCCCAAAACAGAAAAGTCTATATATCCTATGATGTTACATTCCATGAAAATGTGCCATTTTTTAGCAACTCAGAAGCACAGAAAGAGACACCGGCCTACATCCCTCATTCAGCTCCACAAAATGATCCATTGAGTCTCCTAGACACGATACCTGAATCCCAAAATGACCAAAATGCAACCACAAATGGCCTACCTCCGAGTCCACTTCAGCAAGAGACCAACACATTTCAGCAGCACCAAGAGTCATCTCCGACTCATTCCCTACCTAGAGCAAACGAGATAAATCAAGGTAACATTAGTCCTAACTCATCTATGTCAAGTGTAACTGAAAGTGTGACAGATTTGGACATCCCTATTGCTCTGAGGAAGCCCACTCGTGCCTGCGGTCCTTACCGAATTCAAGACTTCGTCTACTATGGCAATCTCTCCACAAAGTACCAAGCTTTTGTATCCCAAGTCGATCAAGTCATCATACCAGAATCCATCCAAGAAGCAATGAAGAGTCCAGAGTGGAGACAAGCTGCAAATGAAGAGATATCGGCTCTTGAGAAAAACAAGACTTGGAGTATTACAAAGCTGCCAGAAGGAAAGAAAACAGTTGGCTGCAGGTGGTTGTTCACGGTAAAGTACAAATCCGATGGCTCCATTGAGATGTACAAAGCCCGACTTGTCGCTAAAGGGTATACTCAATCATATGGAATAGACTATCAGGAAACCTTTGCACCAGTGGCCAAGCTGAACACAATCCGAGTCTTAATGTCGATTGCTGCTAATCTTGAATGGCCATTATTCCAATTAGACGTGAAGAATGCATTTCTCAACGGCACACTTGAGGAAGAGGTGTATATGGACTTGCCCCCGGGATTTGAAGATGAAAAATCAAGGAACCGAGTTTGTCATCTCCACAAGTCCCTCTACGGACTCAAACAAAGCCCTAGAGCTTGGTTTGGACGATTTACTCGAGTACTTAAGGACTGCAAATACACACAAAGCCACGCTGACCACACGTTATTCACCAAGCACTCGATACACGGGAAATGCACAATATTGAGTGTCTACGTGGATGATATAATCCTCACAGGTGATGATCAAGACGAAATTAGAAGACTCAAGGAAGTACTCGCGGCTGAGTTCGAGGTGAAAGACTTGGGCCAACTTAAATACTTCTTGGGCATGGAAGTGGCAAGATCCAAAATTGGAATCACAGTATCACAAAGAAAATACACCCTGGACTTACTCAAAGAGACAGGGATGCTGGGCTGCAAACCATCGGATATTCCTATGGATCCGACTGTGAAACTGAATAAGCGAAGCTCGGAGAAAGGAGTTGACAAAGGACAATATCAAAGGTTAGTTGGAAAGCTTATTTATCTGTCTCACACAAGGCCAGATATAAGTTTTTCAGTTAGCATGTGTAGTCGATTCATGAATGACCCATCCGAGGTTCACTTAGAAGCTGTAATGAGGATACTCAGATACCTCAAATCCTCTCCAGGAATGGGTCTACTCTTCAAGAAACAGAGCTGCCGTGATATACAAGTCTTCACCGATGCGGATTGGGCTGGATCCAAGACTGACTCAAGATCAACATCCGGAATGTGCTCGTTTGTCTGGGGAAATCTGGTAACGTGGCGTAGCAAAAAGCAGTCAGTGGTCTCGAGGAGCAGCGCCGAGTCTGAACTCCGATCGTTAGCCCATGGTGTGTGTGAAGGAATTTGGTTGAGAAAACTACTTGACGATTTGAAGATCTCAGTGGATGGTCCAGTGAAAATGTTATGCGACAACAAATCTGCCATTAGTATCTCTAAAGATCCAGTTCAACATGACAGGACGAAACATGTAGAGATTGATCGTCACTTCTTAAGCGAGAAAATTGAAGACGATATCATCTCAATGAACTATGTCTCATCTCAGAACCAAGCAGCAGATATTCTCACTAAACCACTGCCAAGACAGCCCTTCAGTGATAATTGTTTCAAGCTCGACTTAATCGACATTTATCGCCGAGCTTGAGGGGGAGTGTAGAATTATTAGGGCTGTTATGTTTATCTGTTAGTATTTATCTGTCATTTATTTATTTCCGATATTATCTAGTTTGTTAGGTTGTTTCAGAGTTTATTGGGTTGTTAGCTTAGTTGTTTCGTTTCCCTCAGTAATAGGAGAGTTTGGTATCTACGATGTGTATAAAACTGATCATATGATCTCATGAATAAACATATCGAGAATTATCAATCTCTGTTTACTCTTCTCTAAAGTCTTTAGTGTTAACCCCCTTTAGAAGTTTTAGTTTGTCATCAAACTCGTTTGACCTGCACAAAAGATGTGGTTAAGCCCTTAAAGTTCTTAATTACGCGTTGAGAGTTCTACTAATCTTGAGTGTTTGGTTGAGTAAAAAAACACCGTGAATATTTGTCTTGTGTGTACCGCTTATTTGTGTGATAGAAATTGAATTTTGTAATTGTTATTTATTTATTTGCAAATCATTATATAGAAGTGTCAAATACTTGGTAGATTGTTTGAGTGAAAGTGAAGATATGTGAGATTTATGGAGAACTTGAGTTGAAATTCAGATATGAGTGATAAAATCATATAAGACGGTTGTAAACTATTTTCTACCTATGGTTAGTGAATTTTTTCACCGAAAAATTGTGCTACATACATAGGAGTGATTGCACCGAACTAAAAACTCACTACATGTTACAACAGTATAACAAAAGAGATTATACAACGGAAAAAACCACCGTAGAAAGTTTCTACAACAGTTTTGTATCATTGTAGAATGGTTCAAATCTGTTGTAGAAATTGGGGTTTTTACAACAATATAGAACCATTGTGGAAACACGAGAGTCTATGACGGTTCCGTGATGTTGTATCAAGTCACTTAAAAAATAACATCTGAGCCACGATGTAATAACCCAAAAATTCCATGTGGGTTAACCGTTTATGCAGGTATCATATTACTACACGAATCACGAGCAGAAACGTTAGTCTTCGCCTGTTGCAGATTGCGGTGGTCTTGTTAGACTGAGATCCACGTCCAAAGAAAATCATATCTTAGATTAGAGATTCAGATCTAAATTTTTTTTAAACCACTCCGATTAAAAAAAGGCGGTACAAATGCCAAATTTAACTAGTCTGGATTACCGAAACATAAGAAAAAGAAAAAACATGAAAAAAGAAGATAAAAAGTACATTTTTTAAGTCGAGAGTTCTCCATTGATCGAGACCACCGGACTCTGAATGAGACGACGACCCTGAAAATTAAAAACGCAAATCTTGATATTTTGGAAAAGAGCGGCTGCGGCGGCGGAGAAAAACTGAATGACTACCTATATATTACACATTATTCGGTTATATGATTGGCTTAGATTTTATTGGTCCATCGTCATACTAAATAGTTTCTGTATTCAAAAGTCTGGGTTTGATATATTCTAGAGCAAGAAGTCGATGGCTGGCATAGAAAATAAACAAACAAAAATATAAATAGTAGCAAAAAAATTCATTATAACATAAAAAAGAAAGTCATGCTAAGTGGGCGATATGAGCGCCAGAATTTGAGGTGCGTGCCTTGATTCATGCCGTTTCAGGTTTTAGGTAGAACGGTTCTCTTTAAATTTGTATCTTAATTAAATGAGCGCATGTATGGTTGCAATTTTTTTTTGTAATTTCTCACAATTAAGAATAGCACTAGGTGTAATACTTAAACATAGCTACCAACTTTTGACAAATTGCCATATTTTATATATGATATTAGTTGATTATTTATTTTCTTAGTTTTGCTTTTGTAGGTGTTAATCATTTTAAGCGGACAGTTTAACATAAATCAGAAAATAATACCACTATAAACAATACCACTATATATATATACATATATCTAAAAAAATGTGAAAGTATATACGGTGTATACTTCTATGACCTGACGCGCAAAAGAGAGCTATATGTCTTCATTCCATCGTACAAAATACTCATATCTTGCAAAAAAAAAAAAAAAATACAAAATACTGTTGCCATGTAATACATAGAATTTTGTAACTAAGTCAAGTATAACATTTTCACTATAGCCAGCGTTTGACAGCTTCTTAAAAAATAGCTATATTGATGAGTTGACACAATCAATGAGTTAAAATTCCAATCGTGTGTTTAATTTATCTGGCGATTAGGTTTATTAGTCCACCTGTTGTTCCTATTTTATAGTGGTAAGTTACCATTTTTGAAAGATCCATAAGGTATATAGCTATATTTATAATTTCCAATTGCTATATAGTAACGTTTTGTAAATTTTAGGTAAGTAACCACGTTCATGTATTTACACGTGTAATTTGACGTAAATACCCATCTTTTTATTTTAATAAAATGGCAAACTAAAAATGACACTTCATCTTTATGGTTATCTATCTAAAATTTACGAAACGTTGGTTATATAGCAATCACAAACGTTTTAATTGGCTAATTACCTAATTTTTTATTTTTGAATTCATTGACTCAAATATTATGCGCTCAGTATTCTTTCCTTTTTTATATCTTTTATTTATTTATTTATTTTTATAGCAAATGTTGAGTGTAGAGAACATGGGGTTTGGAAGCTAATTATTTCTGTGAGATATCAACTTATTGTTATATTTACTTCTTTTTTTTTCGACGTTGTTATGACGTGTTCTTTCATTTATGTAAATATTATGATATTTTTCTACTTACTTAATTAATAGTTATTTCTGCAAAATATGAAGTCAATACTCCCATTTATATACAGTGATTAACTATGAAATGGGTATTTACACTTATCAACTGCGAAAAGGTTTTCTTTTTCTGAGTTACTTTTTGTTTACAAAGAATAGCGACAAAATCGAAAACAGAATCACGAATTCAAAGAGAATAGCAAAGATAACTATATTATTTTAAACAAAAAATTAGAAAAATAGCCAACTTAAACGTTTGATATTGCTAAATAGCCAAGGTTTTGTAAATATTAAGTAAATAGCCATAAATGATGACGTGACTTAATATGGCAGTGACTATTTACTTGATATTTACGTTTGTAAATATATAAAAATGGCTATTTACCTACTATTTACCAAACCTTGGCTATTTAGCAATTCTCAACGTTTAAGTTGGTTATTTTGCTAAATTACCCTATTTTATATGGCAAAACTCACTTATAAGAATATCAGTTATCTTTTTAACACGTCATTAATTAGTATTTTTATAAATAAATTTTCGATTAATTCAAAATGCGAATGTCGCGTGTTCTGTTAAAAATAATTCTAGCTAGGAAACCGAAATTCAATAACATTTGTCATTAATTACAGATTTTTAATATTTATTTCCAATTTTATTTTGTTCATTATAGGCTATAGCAGGAATTGTTTAAGGGTATTTAGGTCAAATGTATTTGTTAATTAGTTTAACGGTTTGGCTATTTTCAAAAACAAACTTTGGCTACGTAAAAAAATGTGAAGTTTGTTTTGGTCAAATATATACCAATTTTCCTTTTGCACGACAATCATCCTTTAACATAAACTGACACGAAAACATATACTATAACAAAACTTAATGGCACATATTTTGTTAGTATTTATCAATGATTGCCTGATGGTTTAATTTAACAGAATTTCAGGTATAGTCGGAAATGCCGGCACACATTTTAGGCAAATTTGAAATAATGATTTCAAAATAAATTAATTTTGACCAAAAAATAATTTGTTACTTAGATTAAAAACAGTTAATAACGGCAAAAATATTTTGGATCGAGTAGGAATAGTTAAACTAGAAGTTAAGTCAAAACAAGAATGAGACAAGTTTTACGAAAATCATCTAAATGATATCTTTTTCCTTTTTGGACATAGGACGAAATGAATGTCAATAAATTTTTTGACATTGTCATATGATGACAAATGATTTAAACCACTCGGCCATATTGATGAATTTGGGCCTTGAGGATTAATTTCATTTCATAGAATTTTACTTGAAAATTCTTAATGGGCTTTTCTTATATTGTCATGAACAAATAAAGAAACATCTAGAAACATGTTCTAGAAGGCCAATTTCGTGCATACCATAGAGAGAAAGAGGGATTTATTTTGTACATTAATGTATGAAGATACTTACCAAAAGAAAAATAGGAAACAAATTTCCTCTAGAAGGACACCAAATGGGCGGCCAATATGGTCAAGGGAGAAGCAAAAGAGGAAACAAATCCAAGACCTTCTAGAAGGTGTTGGACGTGCAAGGCAAAAGGGAAAAGAGAAAATAAGATTTGCTCATGAATGCTTGGAAAAAGAGGAAACTACTTCTTTTCAAGGCCAACCCTTCTCCTATAAATAGAACCCTTATTCCTCTCATTTTATTCATTCCACATAAGTTAGAGATTGAGCGCTTCTCTCTCTAGACCTTGTGGTGGCCGATCCTCCCTCTCTCTCTCTAGTTATTTTCGGTTTTTGTTTTGACACCTAGGTCCACATTTGACCTAGTGTTTTAGCTCTTCGAATTTGAGACTTGTTCTCGAGTCTTCGTGTTTAAAAGTGCCCACACACTAATTCATTTCTTTCTCGAGTGATTTTAGTGATAGAAACTTTCGTGGTTGCTCGAGTTCCCGAGGAAAGAAGAGAGACGTGCTGCGAGGGGAGACGAACGTTTCAACATTCCGAAGGCATTTCAACGTTCAAGCTTCTCAAAGGTTAGTAAACATGTATGGCTCGTTTATAGTTTTAAATTATATGTACTTGCTATTTGTCTAGGTCAGTAAAATCGTTTTACTTGTTTAAAAGAAAATTTTTAAATTCCGTCGCTTGCTCGAAGCGTTAAACTTTTTCTTAACCCTAGATCAATTCCAACAATAGCTTGATCACGCAGCTGCAAAAATCTTGTGGCTCTAGTCACTGCTGAAGGAGCTAAAGATTGACTTTTCTCGCATGCTTGTAAAATGGTGTGAAAATCTTAGTGCATCAGCTCTTGCCACTAACCCTGTGTATTACTGGAGAACGAAACATATAGAGATTGAATTACATTTTGTGAGAGACCTGGTGATAAGCAAAGAGCAGGAACTACGATAAGTTCCAACCACCGAATAAACTGCTGATCTAATAAAAAAAAGGGATTATCAGCGATAGATTTCTAAAGCTCAAGGATAAGCTCAATGTGTTATCCCCACTGTTTTTCTTGAGAGGTTCTGTTGAAGTGAAGACTGCCACGTCAACAGCTTAAACTAATCAAGCTCACGAGGATTGCCAACGTGCAGGAATCTGTTAGGTGGTTAGGGACGGTTAGGATTAGTTAGACAGCTAATCAATACTGTTGTAAGCTAATTGTATAAGAGTAAATACTCAACTCTAATCAATTCATTCAATCAACGAGAAGAAACCTAAGAAGTGAGAAGAAACCTAAGAAGAGAGCATTATCTGATTCTCTCTCAATCTTCAGATTGAATTCTCAGTCATACAACCATCTACAAATAATATATTTTTTGATGTGATCTTTTCTAAGTATATCTGGAAAGACCGGGGAAAAGGTAGCTCAATACCAAGTTTTGTGATCCCAGAAAAGCGATCCCATTCTCATTTTTTAAGGGATTAGGTACCCTTCACTTTAGTCCGAGAGGATTCATTAAGCTTGGTCATTTGACTGTACAAAACACATTGACCTATTTTTATATGTGAAGCATCATGTAATTTTAGTTCGAAACCAAATGACAATGAGATGAGTAATCCAAAATCTTATACGTTTTTTTAATTCGTAACTGGTTCTTAATAGAATATATCATATATGAACATCCGGATCCCTAAGTTCCACCCCGAAATTCTGCTACTCTTGCTATTATTTTTCAGCAAATACATTCAATAATGTATAGGCAATAATAATTTTTATTATTAAATGAATAAATATATTCAAATAAAAAGATGGTTAATTTGCCTTTTTCAAGTGAATTGATAGACATTATTTGCAGTGTTATTTGATGCAAGACACCAGGCATCCCTTATATGATGACTTACTGCATTCAAGTTACTATGTATCTTCAGTTTTTCCTCGTTTTGAATTTAATAACCAGATTAATTAACTTATTGACTTTCTTTTATGTCTTAAAAACATATTTTAATAGCCATAAGATAAGATTATACTAAAACCTAAGCACAACAAAAATTCTAGAGCAGAATGACGACATTAATCTGTCACTTTCCCTGGTTGTTGTTTCACTAAATCTCTGAGATTGTAGTATAGTATTTCATTCCTTTAAACTGGTCCCACTCATAGCTGTCCATTGCCAAATCACCAAAATAACACTCGATTAATTGGTTAATAGTTGTGACTTTTCTTCTCTACTAATGATTGGTAATGATCATATGCGGTTTTCAGCAAAAAAAAAAAAAAAAAATTATTATGAAAAAAAACTGTGGGGCAATAATCTGAAGTCAATTAATCTTTTTATTAATTTATCTATGTATATTATTTGGCAATTGAAAGTCAATGAAATGTATATGTAATTTTTTTTTTTTAAGATTTTGTTTTTTCTACTCAATGCTTGGTATAAATAGCATCACTTGCGCCAATCAATCAATCAAATTCGATTACAACATCTCTAAAAAAAAAAGTTCCCACCAAATTCAAATAGCCCCCCCAAAACAAACAAATGGAACTTGTGGAAGCTATGTCCCCAAGTGAGTTGTATAACTCCCATGGGAATTTTATCTCAGATCATCAAGAGTCATTACAATATGATGAGGATCAATTAATGGCCAACAACAATTTTCTAGAAAATTTTATGGCCTCCCATGGGAATTTTAGCTCAGATCATCAAGAGTCATTACAATATGATGAGGATCAATTAATGGCCAACAACAATTATCTAGAAAATTTTATGGCTTCAAGCTTGAAATTTCCATTTTCTACTTGCACGTATGAAGGTGATGAAGCCTACTCTTATGGGGCCTATTCCGAAGGTCATCGACCAGTTTCTTTCACTGCAAGTAATAGTAGCTCACTCGCTCTTCGCGATCAAGACGATTTTCTAGCCATGAGAAACTCCGATTTATATCTTAACATTGAATGTGATCATGATGACCAGCATGATCATGATCATGTTCATGGCCAATGCGTGATGCAAGATATGGTGAACAATGGCGAACCGGATGTTGGAATTCAAAGTCACCCAGAGAGGAAGAGATCTTCAACATACTATGACCAAGTGAGTATAACAAATAATTATACACAAAAGATACATTATTGTTGTGTGTAATTATACACGCGTTTAATCGAATATTTTTTTTTCTTCGGTTGTAGAGTGAAAAGAGCAAGAGGTATGTGAAGCCACGGAAGAACAAAAACCTTGCATCAAGCAATGAGGAATCGCCAATCATCCCGAACAATATTTCGTCTAAAGAGGAAAAATCAAATGCTCTTACCGAAGAATCTTCCTTGGCGGTTAACCTTAATGGAAAAACACGAGCCTCTAGAGGGTGCGCTACCGATCCTCAGAGCGTCTACGCTAGGGTATGTAGCATTACTATTAGCTAGGGCTAGCCATGATTATTGTGGATCTAAAAAATAGAGACCTCTTTTATTTATAAAATTATAACAAAAATTGCAAAAAAAAACCCTAATAAAATCTAAGAAAAAAAATCTATTTATATTTATTTACTGGAGTAAAGGTGCAAAATGGGTTCAGATAACCCATCTTCTGTGTTGTATATTTTGCAGAAGAGAAGAGACAAAATCAATGAGAGGCTAAGAATACTTCAGAACCTTGTCCCCAATGGAACAAAGGTTTGTTTGTATGATAAATATAACTATATATCTCCAATATACTGTAAATTAGAAATAGAATCCAATGCTGAGAAGCTGTGGGCGTACATTTTCAGGTTGACATTAGTACTATGCTTGAGGAAGCTGTCCAATATGTGAAATTTTTGCAGCTTCAAATCAAGGTAATGTTCTTGCCCTAACGTCTTTTCTTGTTAAATATTTCCGCGAATAAATCTACGTACCTTTAAATGATTTATTAATTACTTTTCTGTTTCGGATTTTGTAGGTCTTAAGTTCCAATGATCTATGGATGTACGCCCCGCTTGCCTACAACGGAATGAGCATTGGATTTGAGCTGAGCGATTCCATTCAGAGACAGCAATCAGATTCCAAACCCTAAACGCCTTTTCTTACCTTTAAAATTTATGACATCATTTCTGCGTACATTAATTGAAGTAATAATTCATGATGTTAATAAAAATTATGCTTACTTACCTGCATTATTAACTCTAAAGCCTGGGGTTTTTTTTGTTTTTGTTTCCCGTTCTTCTTTAAGGCTTCATATCCCTATGTATTGATACCTTCCTTATTTCATTTGTCTTATTATGCATTAACGCTCCCGAATAATTAATAATGATTCTAGCCAGAGAGTAGTCCTTTTTTATTCACGTATCATATGTCGACATATGTTGAGGATAACAAAGAAAATATTTTTCTGAACGCTTGGAACGTTTGTGGATGTGTCGACACTCGATAATCATGTATCAAAATATTAATTTTTTAAGAGATAGTCAGCAGATAAATCGGATATGTTTTACAACCTGTGCTACAACTATAGATATACATTTCTTTCTCGATTGAAAATAATAATTCATACTGAAAAACCAAATTTTATGATTATATTATGCTTTTGATACAAATAGATCTGAGATATCTTGAAACAGCTGAAGACTAAATATATGAGTAATAGCTGGGTTTACAGAGGTAGATATTCATAAAAATCCATGGTTGATTATCGGAATATGCCCTAATTAATAATCGCTATTACTATCCTGTGGTCGGAGTACTTTCTTTCTTGTTTTTTCTTGGTTGAGATCAGTGGTTAAGATTGTTTGGGACGTACAATTTTAATTCTAAAGTTCAAAATTCTGTCATCCGTCAGAAAATTTTCTAGGGTCAAACGAGTCAGTTCAATTTTCTTAGCCTAAATCACGTAGAAAGATCTTTTTTATAACCGTCTTCGCTCATAAAATCCAAGTTAAAAAGGGGACCATGGAGCTGATCTTGTTATTATAAAAATGAAGCAACTATATGCAAATGCAGTAGGAGTATTACATAATAGGGATAGTTGAAAAATTATAATCATTTTAGAATTTTTATTGGCCAAAATTCATTAATTGCTTTTTATTCCCAAACTACGACCATGATATGAGCTTGATAAATTTTTTAGTACCAATATATATATATATATATATATATATATATATATATATATATATATATATATATATATATATATATATATATATATATATATATATATATCGGATGAGTTGGGTTCTTCTTCCTCACGGCCATCAGGCTAGTCAGATTCAAAAGTTTGGTTCATTTTAGTTCTTCATATTTATTTGTTCTCCGTGTTCATTCTTTTTTCTTATGTTATGAATTTATGGCTGTACACTATGGATATTTTTTATGCAAGATAAACTGGTATATTAAGTTAAAAAATATGATTTTGAGGTTTTGTTAGATCTTTCAAACAATACGGAAAAATCGTTTTTCAAGATTTATTGACATGTTTATTGTTAATCGCGTTTTTGGATTAGCATTCAGAATCGTCCGTAGTTCGATCTAGGGTCGGACCCTATGACCGCACGTAGGTTAGGTGCGGTGAAGTTCTTCTATTCTCGTCGTTCTTGCCTCACCGGAAAGTGGTTTCCGGCTCCTCGTAACTTCGCCAATAGTAGGCATTCGTGTTCTTCACGGTCTTCGTGTTCTTCGCGTTCTTCAACCTGAGAATCAAGAAACATGAACTAGGGGGCGCGGAGGGTTTTCCCCCGACGCGCGCTCTGACGCTTAACATTAGCAGAGGTGGGGGGTTTCATCTCGTTTCTAGAGGGTAGAGAGAGGAAATGAGAGTTAAGAGGATTCTGAGTTCAGAGTGAATTCTGAGTTCAGAGGATTCCGAGTCGAGAATGACTTACCTTATGGCAATGTGAGTGAGCTATTTATAGGATATTGGCGCTTGGTGCGTGACGCTTATCGCTTATCGCTTGGCGCTTGTCGCTTAGCTTGCAAGCATGTTTACCGGTCCTCGGTTTTGGTCAAACATATTTTTGGCCCGTTTGACTGAGTTATTCTTTTTGCATTGTGCGGTCGTTATAGCAATTGAGACATCGTTTTTACCTTAAGAAAAATGACGGTATAACATTTGTCAATAATTATTTTAGATGTCAATAAATCTTCAAATACTCTAAAAATATTTTTGAAAAATTATTGACAGATTTGTTAATAAATTCTTATATGCTAGTACATTGGAAAATAATTTTAGACTTTCTTTGAAGATTTAATAAATTTTAAGACGTCAATAAATCTTCAAAGAATTTGAGATTTTTCTTTGAAGATTTATTAACATGTTTGTCAATAAACTTATGTATGTCACTGAATCTGGTAGGTTTTGTAAAACAAATTATGATTTGAAATATGCAAAAATAATTTAAAATGTGAAATTTAGAGAATTAACATCTCGGATTCGTTTGTTTGCTTTTATAAACACCTATTTTGATTTAATGAGGAGAGAATTATATGAAATGAGAAAAGAGAAGAAAAAGATCAATATGGTTAAAAAAAACATAATTCTACAAAATGGGTAGTCATAATTTTGGAAATTAACGAGCGAGAGTTATTTGGACAAAATTTTCAATTAACTTTGTTAATGGAATAAGTGGATAACTAATTATAATTAACTAAAAGTTGATTGTTTAGCAAATAATAAGTTGATATAACTTAATTTCTCATTAAATTATTTTTTTAGATACTAATCTCTCGGATCTAGTTTAGACCACGATTTAAAATTTCACTACAAGAAATTATAGGAACAACAACTACATATGTAGTCGCTATTTCATACTGAAGTAGTCGCTGGTGAGAATCAGCGACTACAGCGGCGACTACATTTGTAGTCGCTGATTCCTAGTCGCGCTTTCCTACAGTGACTACAATTGTAGTCGCTGCTCGTATTTTTTTTTTTTTAATAATATCGATTTTTAACTACAGATCCGGGTAATATAAATGATAACTTGGGAAATATTGTAAAAAAATTAATACATCGAATATAAAAAATAACTGATATTCATGATCATTCACACTTAAGAATATGAACAACTAACCAAAATATATCTTGAAACCTAAAGTTCTCCTACAGTCAATAGTGTTTGTTAAATGTGAAACAAAAAATTCATACATTATAGAACTAAAATGAAAGCTAATCACATTCGAAACTAACCCTAATCGTTGTCTTCCTCGTCATTGTCTCCTAATGGATATTGAGGCGAGATAGTCGACTCGATATCTGTTGTTTCGAAAAGAAAATTTGGATCAATCGACTTCAAGTAGGCTCCTATCTTCTCTACATTTGATGCCATCTTTCGAAGACCATCGATCGTGAAAGATGAATTCTCATGCGTCGGCATTGATGCTCCATCACCACGTGTATAAAGGAGAACCTTCGCTGGCAATTTTGGCCCGATTCCCTTGGTGTACGAGCGGCCAGATTGCAATATTTGACTCATGATCTCCTCATCTGTGGTGTGATCGTTCGGATCAACATCGCGATGTTGTCGGGCCTTGTCCATGTGTTCCTGAGGCAAATTCAACACCTTAATTAATTTTCCTTAAAAAATACTGAATAAACTATCATCAATGCACTTTCAAAAGCCAAAATGTAGTTACCATCTCTAAGGAGGAGTTAAAAGCGTATATCAACGTTTGATTAAAGCCGTGCTCAACATTCTCAACCGCTAAATTTAAAATCATAGGAATATACAAACAATTTTGCTTAGACTTCATTTAATGCGCTGGAAACTTCACCACATCTTCCAGGCTGTGTAATATCAATACTTGTCCATCATGAAATTAAGTGAATGAGGCATATATTTTCCAGTCCAGCTACATTACATACTCTTTGAATTTTTTTTTTCTGTTTGCATTTTGTATTGAAAGAGTCCCACACAAATTAATTGACTTGGTCTCATTAAGAACTTCAGACTTTTTTTTTTCTGAAAAACCTTGAAATATTTTTTTTTTCCTAATAAATAACACCTAACAACAGGGACTTGAATATATGTCTTTATTTTTTCCTTGATCTCATCCTACTCTAGAACATTAACTTATTATGATCTAATCTTTGATTGTTTCACTTCCTAAATAATGAATAATAAAACGGTATCTAGGAACTTACATAAGCAGAGTGGGCGGCAATCGAAGTCCATTCCGATTCTTTAAAATGCAAATTTTTCCACGCATCGATTGGACTTGCCCATTCACCTGTCTCCATATTACGCTATAACATGTGTTCAAAATCAAAGAGCACAATGATATGCATAATTAGCAAAAACAGGGTCAAAAGAAGATTTCCATACAATTTCCAAATTCAGTGATAGAAACTCCGATAATTACCATGCTATATCGATATTGCGCAATTGACTGTGATCCTTGCCGACTTTGAACGGCCACACAAGAGCGATTTCTAGAATAAATTTCTGACCTTGCCTTCATATATAGATAATCAGCGTGTTAGACAATATCCTATAATATATGTGTTAAACATAAAAGAAAAAAAAAATGTAATTACTTGAGTTATTGGACTCTCCATCCATTTCAAGAAGTCCTCCCATTGTTCCTTACTGCGACATTGGTCGGGTTTGTGTTCACGGGCTTTCTCTTCACCATACTCTTGAACTTGTTCAAGCCACTTATTCTTCAAATCGTTCTTCCAATTACAAACCACCTTTGCTGCTTGTCGATGAAGCTGCACTATAAGTTCTTTGTTCTCCGGCATGATAAATACGTCCTAGACACCAATAAGTTTCAGACTACTTTCTAATAATGTGTACTGACACACACGCACACAGAGAAGTATTTGTATACATAGAGAACAATAAATTTTGAAACAAAAAAATACACAATTTACCTTCATGTTCGTAATAACCCTTTCACGGGCATGCTCATCTTGATCTACATACTTCATTATATTCGGTTGAAGAGTATCTCGAACCATCACACCTAAATAGTTGTTGAAGATCTTGGCATTATTTCCGACAGCCTTCCACGTTTTCCCTTCATCAAAAACCATAGGTATCTTTTCCCCATTTGGATGTTTTGCTTTCCATTGCTCTACCGAAAAAGACTTATTCAGCCCTCTAACCCTCTTTGGAGCTCGATAACTAGGACCTTCAGAATCTGCGATTCAATTCAGTATAAAAAACTTGTAATAAGTTTTTAATTCAAATACATATTATATATGTATATATAACTTCTAACCATAAACAGGTTGTGGTTGGTCCTCTCCACCGCCATCTCCGTGGTAATAGATACGCTCAACAGTCATCAATGCTACTATAAACTCACAATGCAAATATATATTATTTATAAATGATCCAGGATTGCAGCAAAAAAAAAAAGAGAGATTATGACATACTATTATCCAGGGATTGATCTTGTTGTTGATGGCAAGTTTGTGATCTTTGGAGATACTGATGAGAATGTTTTCTTTGTTGTGGTACTTGCTGCAATTGGATATCAGTCACAGGTTGTCATTAATAAAATTGAAGTAATTAAGAGAACCAAAAGGCAAAAGATCATTTAAACTCTTTATAATACATGGGGGCTCAAATGATTAATATTTTCAACTACAATTATCAAAATTAGGAGCGAAATCCAATTCCAATTTTAAAAACTAAAATCAGATTCCTCGTCGTCGCGGCCTACAAAATCGTCGAAGAAAGATCGAGAGTCCTCTGTGACAAAATTGAATCCCCGTATACTTGAGAAGATCCTTTATTTGCAGCAGTACAATTCAGTTCTCATTAGCAATGTGTTATAAAATAAAGAGTCAATTTAAAAGGGCTACTTAAACAACAACTATCCAGAATATCATATGATAAAAGCACATAAGAACAACAAGCTCATATAAGAGGCTTACGATACCAATTCAGCATAAATTGACTTTTCAACTACAGCTAAGTATGTATTATTTTCAATCAGTCTCTGAAACAAACAACCCCTAAATCTGATTAAAAGAAAAAATGAATCCCTTAATCAGCAAGATATGTGGAAAAAGCTGAAAATCTCTTGACTATCGGCGAGGATCAAAGATGAAGCGAAAATCAACTATCTATAATCATGCACCAAAAAAAGAAAATAAACGTGAATTCTAATTTTGATGTTCTGTGACTCAAAATTAAAAGCAAATTCCAATTCTGATTTAAAAAACCTAACCTTGAATCCGTAAAAATAATTAGTTATCGAGACATAATCCTTTTTCCATCCTAACTGAAAAATCAAGTAAGGAAACAAAAACCTGAGAAAGGGAAGAAGGAGCGTTTGGTCGCCGGAGAAGGGACTGAAAGCTGAAATCGAAATCCTTGTCTTCGCGGTTTAGGTGATCATCGGAGAGAGATCGAAAGAGCTCTGAAAGACCACATAAATATTAAAAAATGCGGGGTTATATGTTTTTGGGCTGAAACGCGGGGAAATGAAATGTTTATGTGTTTTTGGGGCTAAAATGGGGGGGAATGAAATGTTTACGCGGGTGCAGTTAAAAATAAGCTATATTTGGGGTTTAGTCTGTCCAAATCCTACGGCAACTACATATGTAGTCGCTAAAACTTAAACGTAGTCGCTGATGCTTAAAAAGAACCGGCGACTACATATGTAGTTGCTGTTGGGTTTCCGCACTCCAGTTGCTAAAAGTGACATTTCTTGTAGTGTTTTAGACTGGACCAGACCATTTAAAAATATAATGCAGACTAGTAAATTTTTTAAACCTTTTAAAACTGACTATTGATCTAAAATGCTTCCTGGTCTACGGTTTCATTGGTTTTATTGTGCCCTCCTGGTGTAGTAGCCCAATAAGCCGTTAACACTTTTTTTTTTGCACACCCTTAAAGAGTACAAAATCTAACCCATAGTTTCTTTTCCTTGTCTTGACCTTATTAATTACCAGATAATTAACTAACTGGACTTTGTCTTATATAATTCGTTTCATAAATGAAGTCTAAGTTTTTAGCCATTAAGAGCATCTTTAATGGTTTGTTAGAGAGACTTGCTAATAAATACCATAAAAATGAAGTAAGTAGTATCACCATTGTTTAACATCTAAACCATTTGTTTTGTAGAGCAAATTGGTTTTATAAAGCTAATTAGCTCTAGAATAATTTGTGGCTCCAATGAAAATTTGTTCGTTGTTATTGGATGATGTTGATATGTAGGATTCACTTAAGCAAAGAAGAGTATTAATTTACTATTAAGAGAAGTTTTTGTTTAAGTGGATTTAGCTTGAGAATTATAGATGGCAAGTGAAGCAAAAAATGCTATTGATTTCACAAGAACTCTAAGAAGATAAGATTATTGTGAAAATTACCAACAACATAAATATTTAACAGACTGGCGATACGTTCAGTCACTTTTCTGGTGGCTGTTTGACTAATCACTGAGGCTATTTTAGTATGAATATTTAATTCCTTGAAACTGGACCCACTCTTAGCTGTCAATTGCAAAGTCGCCAAAATAGCACTCCATTAATTGGTTAAAAAATGTGACTTTTCTTCTCAATTAAATGACTAATGATTGGTAAAGAGCATAAACGGATCTAGGAGAGAAAATAAAAGAAAAATGAAAAAAATTGTGGGGAAATGATTGCAAGTCAATTAATACTTTAATGTTGCCTAATAGAAAGTCAATGAATTGTGTGTGTATTTCTAAATAAAATTTTGCTCTTTTTCAACTCAGGCCATGGTATAAATAGATCACTAGTGTGTCCTCAAACAACCAAGCAAACTTGATTAAAACCTCTCAAAAGAATAATAAAAAAAAAAATCCCACAAAAAATTTCAAATAGCTCCACAAAGAAATAACAAATGGAGCTTTTGGGAGCTATGTCATCAAGTGAGTGGAATAATTCCCTTGGGATTTTCTGCTCAGATCATCAACAGTCCTTACATTATGATGATCATCAATTGATGGCTAACCACAATTTTCTAGAAAATATTGTGGCCTTGGAATTCCCTTTTGAAGGCGATGAAAGTCAGTCTTATGGCACTTATTGTGAGAGTCATCAACCTGGTTCTTTCTCCACAAGCAACCATATCTCGCTCGCTCTTCGCGAGCAAGACGATTTTATAGCCATGAGAAACACTGATATATATCTCAACGTTGAATGCGATCATGATGACCATCATGATCATGATCATCACCAAGGAATGGTGAGCAATGGTGAAACCGAAACGGGAATCGAAAGCCATCCCGGGAAAAAGAGACCTGCAACACACTATGAGCAAGTAAGTATATCTAACCAATAATTAATCACACTATCAAATTACAGAAATTATTATATGAGACTAGCCACGTTTAGATTTCTTTTAATCTTTCTCTAATCTATGTTTTTTTTCTTCTTCTTTGGTTTGTAGGGTCAGAAGAGCAAGAGGAATGTGAGGCCAAGGAAGAACAAAACAAATTCATCGAGTGACGAGGACTCGCCAATTAGCCTAAACAGGTTGTCTAAAGACGAAAAATCAAATGCTTTACCCGAAGAATCTTCCTTGGCGGTGATTCTTAGTGGAAAAGCAAGAGCATCTAGAGGATCCGCGACCGACCCTCAAAGCGTTTATGCAAGGGTAAGTAGTATTATGTTGAGGCCTTATTTAATATATTATTGGAGGAAAATAAGGTCCGCAAGAAAAACAAAACCATAAAAAATTAGGGGAAAAAAATAATAAGGTTTTTAATTGGAGTAAAGGTGCAAAATTGGATAAACTAACCCACCTCTTGTGCTGTATATCTTTCAGAAGAGAAGAGAGAAAATTAATGAGAAACTAAGAATACTTCAGAACCTTGTCCCCAATGGAACAAAGGTAAGTTTATATGATACATATAATTATATATCCAATATAAGATAAAGTAGACCGAAAATCCAATACTAAGAAGCAGATTGGGTGCACATTTTCAGGTTGACATTAGTACTATGCTTGAGGAGGCTGTCCAATATGTGAAATTTTTGCAGCTTCAAATTAAGGTAATGATTTTTCCCTTCTTTTTTTTCTTTTTAAATATTTCCTTCAATAAATGTGCCTTAAAATGATTTTTGAAATTATTTTTCTGTTTTGGATTTTGTAGGTCTTAAGTTCCAATGATCTATGGATGTACGCGCCGCTTGCCTATAACGGAATGGGCATTGGAATTGATATGAGCGAGTCCATTCCGAGACAGAAATAGACTACAAACTTCGTAAAATCGTCGCTGAATACATTAAAAAGTTATGTCTAGCTTACTTGGCTTAATAGCTCCAAAGTATTGGTGTTTTTCTTTTTAATGACCTTTAGGTGATTTAAGATTTCATTTCCCTATTTATTGGTGCCCTATTAATTTGTTTGTCTCATCATGTATTAATGCTGAGGACTAATTTATAATGATTCTACCTTGAGCCCGAATATTTTTCATGTGCCATCACTGTATGTCGACGTTTATGGAAGAAGATGAATAAAATATATCTGTGCAGGCTTGAAAAGCTTATGGCTATGGCGACACTTAATATTCTGTAACAAAATAATAATAACCATCAGAGAAATCGAATATGTTTTACCACTTGTGCTATAAAACTAATAACAATTAATTTCTAGTTAGAAAATGATATAATTCATATTGGAAAACATAATTTATGATTGAACTATATATGCTTTGTATGCTAACTGAACAGCCTAAGGTATAAATATATCATTCTTTCTATTTGCTCTTATTTTTTTCGTCCTCCTCTTCCCTTGGCCGAGATATAATGTTGTTTGGAATGTACACAATTTTAATTCTAATAAACTGATGTCATCCAAAGGAATTTTTTTTTAATAAGGTTGAACAAGCCAGTTCAACTTGTATGGCTTAAATCACGTAGAGAGATCCTTTTATTTTGTTATAATATTATCTGCGGTCTTTACTCTTTAGAACGCGTTCTATGATTAATTAATTGCATATAAAATTCTAATAATATGTAGAGGGAAATCAAATATGGTATTATAAGCAGAGAAGCACGCTTAAATAAGATGAAAAAAAAAGTGTAAGCAGTAGTATAGATATAATTTGCCGAAAAACCTAGACAATTTGCGGATCGCTAAGAATAAATAATTATACTTAAGAAAACTGAGATAAAGAAGAGCAATGGATGAGAATTTTTTTAAAGAAACCCTATTTTTGGAATGATAGGTTTTCATGACCTTTTATAGTTCGTAGTTCTCGTAACCATAATGGTATCGACATGCCTAACCGTGAGACCGACGGGTCGAGAAGAGACGAAAGTCGATCATAGTGATCCGAGAGTCCCATGTGGAAGGGCTCTCACTCAACGGATCAATGGTATATATATTAACAAGTAAATTTTAATCTTATTTTTATGTATATTATTTTGAAATAACTAATGTACATTTGATCCCTCTGAGGGAAATTACAAAAAATAACACTTTTCAAGCTAAACACTTAAAAAAAAGGTTGTTATTTCAAACCCTTAAAAAAAATGGATGTTTTTCAAACGATAAACAATTATTTTTCTTCTAAATTAAATTGTAAACGGTAAATAAGTTGAATAGAGTTCAAAACAGTAAACATTTTTTTTTTAAAAAAAATTGTAAACATCAATAAGAATCGAGAAAAGTGACAGCTTACAACTAAAAAAGCTATTTTCGTAATAAAAACTTTAAACATGCTATGTTTGTGATAAATTATAAAAGACGGCTAGCATAAACAATTTCCACTAATTAATTTTAAAGGTTCTAACCTAATATAAGGCCCAAAATGAATAAATGAATAAGAAATTCCAGAAATATAACATTTGAAATATGGTAGTTCCCTAAATATTATATTTAGAAATAATTTATCTTACAATATATGTGATTTTTCATTATTTTAAAAATAAATTATAAACTAATTAAGAATAAGTTAAATGAAACTGTAATAATAATAATTCAAATAAAAAAATAAACAAGAAGAAATAACTGCAAAAATGATGTATACTCAAAACAAAAATGAGTAATGAGATATTCTTATATATAATAAAAAAAAATATAATTATATAGCTCGGATAGTTAGTACCTTTGGTAAGAAATGACCCAATGCCTATTAAGCACATTTCGATTTCGTTACTAATAATTGACATTGTAAGCTTCTTCTTGCAAAAAATAACAATAAATAAATAAATAAAATTTGGGGGTAAATGTCAGAAATAATGTTTTGTGGTTAAAAACACACACACGCACACTAATAAAAGAAGGATCTTCGAATTAAAATTTTAGAAAGTTTATAATGACTTTATAGCATTTTTATAATAGTAATTTATAAGTACAAAAATAAGAGTAATACATTTTTTTTACTATAAATAATTTATTAAATCAATACTAAAAAATTTAAAAGAGCAATTATTAATTTTACTGGGATAGTTCCATCAGCAGGGGAAAAAAACACAAAAAGTAATATTTTAACCTATGAAATCTTGATTACCTTTTCGATTCCAGTAACATATATTAGCACGGTTATTTGAATAATTAAACTGCTAACTCAAAATATTAAAAAAAAAAAAAAAAAATAGCCACCTAGCTAGCAGGAGTGCAAATTCTAACTGACTGTAAACAAATACTGTATAGATGGATTAAAAATCCTAATTAGATTAGAACAAACAATAAAATAAAAATTATATAACCTCGTATAGACTACAAAGAAAAAAAATTATACTAAATAAACTTTAGTTGACATGGTTTTCACAGCTAATATGTATAAAACTAGGAGATATGTGAGTTGTTACAACGCGGTTTCAATTTTTGACTAGTCCTCTCACTCTTTGGTAGGTGTAGATTGAGCTTTCTAAACTGTCAATGTCACTCTTGACTTGCCATCGGAAATGGTGTTCACAAACTAAACAAAGATTTAACGTTTTGTGTTTCCTCGTAATGTATTCATATCTAGAAAACGAAAAGGCAGTGTATTATTTTATACAGCAAATAAACACATACGATTCAAAAACGTTGAACTAATTGGCTAGATTCAGTGAAATCAGTTTAATGTCATTAATGTATACGCATAAATATGAGGCGCCTTGAAGTTCTGTGTGTTTTTTCCCTCTCAATTACTAAAGAGACATCTTGTGTTTAAGGCCTTTAGAGGTACCAACAACTATGTTTATCTTTTCGAATAAAAAACTATATTAATCAATGAAAAATAGTTACTTTATCAACCAATATACTTGACAAATCCAGTGTATGTAGGAGCTAATTAATTAATCGATTTTGCAGTCTACTGATCCTAATTTCCTTAGAGTTATATATTTTTTGACATTTATATCTTATTTTCCTTTTTCTTTTCTTACTTACAGACCTAATTAATTAGCAACTTGTAAGTGGCAACAACAACAAGTGGTACCTAGCATAGCCTAGTGGTAATTCCACACCACCTTCTGTGTGGAGGTCGTGGGTTCAATCCCCACCGCAGCAAAGCTGCCTTAAAAAAAAAAAAAAGTGGCAACAACAACAAAAATTACAAAATATTCTTTTGAAACTAGGCCAACAAAGTGGTATTTGAGGGAGTCTCTCATGTCAATTTCATTCTCAGTTTGTCATTTTTTTTTTTGGTTTACAAAATAACCAAATTTGTGTAAAGTAGTGTAAATTTCAATGTGCAGGTATCAATAATTTTTTTTTACCCTAAGTAAATAAAAATAAATAAGTGGTAAATTGCTTATATACAATGTCAAAATTTGTAATGAGGGTGTCAAAAATTTTTGACAACGTAACTTTGAAAAGTGTATTAGATGTATCTAAAGATATTAGCACATATTTATAGCAATCACGAAGACTTTTTTTTACTGCATTCATTCCGATTTTCTTGTAGGTTTTACTAACTACTATTGTAATTTTAATATCGCGCTCCAAAATCTTCTGAGAAACTCTAATTAGCATCTCGGTAACATTGACCCCCATAAAGAGTTTTACATTGCCCTTGATAGTCCTTTTACTCAAAAACATTTGTTTACTCTTAATTCTTTTGAGTTTAATTGCTGCCTGTTTTTCAATGGTACATGTATGCAATTTGTCTTTGTCCCAGGTTGGGCACAAATGATTGAGTGATTTGTGTAGAGACTAGTTTGTAATCATATAATTTGTGGAGTGGAAGTTGATTATTTTTTTCATCGTTGTTCTGCACCTCTTGTCGCATGTTTTTTTTGCAATATATTATGCGACATATGAGATAACATGTGTATATTAACGGCCGAACTGCTTTCATCTACATGCGTAATGAAAAAATTAACAGTGTATAACTTAGGGAGTTCCTCTGCAATTACCCCTACTAATTAGAACATGAGCCGAGCTCTAAACTAATTTATTTTAGCTCAAACTCTAAAAAAACTCCAAAGTTTTGATGAAAGGATCATTCTTCCCAACTGTAAATGTGCTGGAACCTGATAGCTAAATAAAAACTCAAAACAAATTCGAGTTTCTAGTTTGTTTTTATTATGCTCGCGCTCAAGCTCAAATTCGGCATCTCTATAATGAACATAGATTGAGCTTGCCAATACTTAATATGATCTATAATCGAATTAGACTAATTAATAACGTTAATACATCTATTGAGATTATGAAAGTATCATGAGGTTCCATCTCAAAATCAATTGGTAATGAGAAGAGTAATTCATGACCTTTATAAGCTATTGTTAGTTTCCATTAAAAGTTTTAATGTGGGATTCCTAACAGAGATTGATGTCATCAAGAATCCAGCGCCATTTTGGTATAAATACAATGAGAAAGGGTATTTGGATAGAATAATATTATAAATGGATGCATGCGTAGTCATATAACGGCTAATACTATATATCTTGAGATTAGAAACAAAATTTCATGGATTCACAGCCTGTTTGATGGAGATTTTATTAGCTTCATATTAAAAAAAAAAAAAAAAAATTGCAGAAAACTTTAAATGTGACTCTGCCAGCATTATATTCTTTAAAGTGGAAATTTTATTTTAATCCATATATATTATAGTAGCCGGTTACATAGAAAAAATGATTTTCTATCATATTTTATATATATGTGCACGAAGTTGGCACAAGTACGCGTCCAAAAGTAGAAAAAAATACGTGACTTATGCATATGTACGTAATCTTCTATGTTGATCTCGATTAAAACTACTAATCGTGTATTAGTAATAAAACAAGAGTACGATACAAAATAAGTAGATTATTGGTTAGATTGAGCTGAATTAGTTAATGATGTAATTGTATGATGTGACATCTCAAACTTCTGTCTGTTGTTTTCCTCTCATATACCAAAGAGACATCTCGTATTAAGCCCTTTAGAGGTTCGTATGGGCTATAGATCAGTGACATTTAGTAATTGGTTAATTAATGAAAAAGTAGTACTTCATCTACCAATAGCTTGTACTTTGAAAACAGTCCATTAAATAATTCATTATTGTTCAAATTTCAAAACTTCAAATACTATATACTATATATGCAAAGCATCCAACATTTGTGTAGATGTGGCCTAATTAATCAATATGTAAACTACTTCCTATATAATTTAATTAAATGAACATTTATTAGTCCTATGTGCTAAACGAAGTAATACACATCACAGTGTCAGCAGTTTGTTTTGTAATAATGATATTAAATTATTTCGGATTTAATGTGCTTATTATTTTTGTAGGTGCGGTAAATTCCAGAAAGTATAATATATATCTCTCTTTATTAGAATTTGTTTACTTTTTTTTTTTTAAATTCACCTTAACTATGTTATTACATTTTAATATATCTAATTAAAAATTATATTTTTACACTAAAAAATGCATGAAAATCAAAGTTTTATTTATTGTGATCACTTTTTCAAAGTTTTTACGTGTTTATAGAATTTTCATCTTTTTTTTCAGCCTATGTATACTTTCATTCAAGTAAGATTTTTATTTTTTTATTTTTTTTAACGTACGCTAATGAAACATAGAAAGTTACTCAATTATCAGGTGACTAGCCTCCTTACTCACAAGTTTATCCAATGACATCTTTTCTCCGAGGCTGGATCGCTTCATTAGAGATGCACTGCTGAGCATTGAATTGTATAAACGTAAATGAAAAAATATAGCAGGTTTTTATAAAAATTAAAACCAACTGTTTTTTATTTATTTATTTATCGGAACATGTATTGGAGTGAAATGTTAAGTTTAACTTTTAGTTTTTAAAAACTATCAAGTTTGTACTTTCTGTTTAATTAAAATGACGAAATTATACCCTAAAATAGATAACAGTGTCACGAATCTCCATTTTATTAACATTTCATTGATCTTGACTCTATTTTAAAAAATCAAACAAAACTCCAAACTAGTATCCCAACCTCCAAATTCCTAATTTTGAAATAAAAAAATAGCTCTAAATTGAAAAGGACTAGTAAAATTCATACAACCCGAGAGATTGCTTCCTTTAGTGTCGAATTCCAACTATGAGTCATGGATTTCACGCTCGAATCGGTGATTTCGATGACTATCGACTGTCGATTTTACCATTTTTCTCTGTATTTGGTCTCCATGATTTAGAGATTGTTGTTTGTTTTTTCGTTCTTAAATAAACTACATAAAGGGTGCGAATGAATACGGGTAATTTACATATAAATATTAAAGTCAACATCAATAAAAAGTCATTAAAAGGAAGATTCGTGGCATTATTATCTATTTAGGGTATAATTAATTTTGTTATTTTAATTAAACAGACAAACACGACATTTTTTATAACCAAACATTAAACCCGATAATTCACGAAAACACATGGTACATATGTGTCATTTTTCTTATGTTTTATTTGTATCAAATTTTTTATATTTGTGGTATTGCCAAGTGTCGATTAATTTAGAAAACACTTTAATTGACTTGAATGTAAACAAATCTCTTATTTACTTTTTCCCCCATATGGATGTAAATCCTTACCAATAACAAGATATTTATATTTACATGTCATTAACCCAAGCTTATTTGGGGCAAGTGGTAATACCACTTCTGCTATGGATAAGATGTGGGATCGAATCCAACCGACAACCTTGCCCAAATTTATATAATTATGTGGTGTATTTGTGTAGTAGCATAATAGATTCTTATATTTGTCATACTTCCTATATTTGTATATATCTACTCTTGTTTCATTGGCTATAATGCCCTCCCTAAAAAAATTGATATATAAAAAAAAATTATCTATACATGTAATTACATTTTTTTTTCCTTAGCTAAAGCTCACTATTTTAGAAGAACACGGCATAAAGGTGGGTCCCACCAAGGACAGAGTCAGCTAGTGCTTAAGAGCATCTACAATTAAAACTCTATAAAAATAGAGTTGGAGTTCTCTAATGATAAATATCTAAAACTGGTATAATTTTTACACCAAATTAATA
Organism: Urtica dioica subsp. dioica; assembly: GCF_054948205.1. Taxonomy (NCBI): domain Eukaryota; kingdom Viridiplantae; phylum Streptophyta; class Magnoliopsida; order Rosales; family Urticaceae; genus Urtica; species Urtica dioica. The sequence goes on along the minus strand of NC_142763.1, from coordinate 30,192,929 downwards.
GTGTTGCACTAAATTGGTGTAACACTATTCATTTGGTACAATATTACACAAAACACTTAAACATTATTTGAAACTAATTAATTCATAATCTATATTAAAAAAAAATACAAATTTTTTAGTTTATTCAAGTTTAATTTTTTTTTTAAATGTTTTATTATCTATGTAATCAAGTTTATTAATTTCTCACTCTTTTACGTTATATTTTTTAAGATTCAAATACTTTATTATTAATTTATAGTAAATGTTACACATAATTTATAACTAAAATATAATTACATGATTGTATACATAATTAGACATATAATTAGTGACTAATGAAATTAAAAAACTTAATCTAAAAATATATACTTAGAATGTTCTCTTCATTGTAATATATGGTGTAGTACATTGGAGCAAAATAAAAATTTGGTGTAAGTGGGACTGTAGCTCCACCTAAAAAAAATAAGTATATGCTTTTTGCCCATTTTTTTATAACAAATTCTTTTTTTCTTTTGCTTAAAAATTTGCAAATTAGTACCTCCAGCATTTTTTCTTACACATTAGCTAATCTAATTTACATTTATGGCTTCGCTACTGGTACCACCATGTCAAGTGGGTTCCACCTCTATTAGTGTTATAAAACTTGTTGAAAATAATTAGATTAAATATAATTTAATTTCAATATTAAGTGGCTGATTTGTTACAGTTAATTATTAGAGTGGGTCCACTCATCGTATTGAATGATTTCTTTATTTTATTTCTTGTTGTGAGATATATATGATTTGTTATTAATTTTTCAAAATCATAACTAAATTGAATGACAAATTTATTCTCAATGTGGGATGAAAAACATCAAAAAGTGTTATGGTATTGGATGGTTTCCTCTCTTATTAATCCATCTTTCTTATATTACACCGATTGCGTAACAAGTTATCTCAAATAGCCAAATAATTATTTTTAATTAAAATAATAAATAAATATCTATATACTTAATTCTCGGGGTCATATAAACAATATTACCCATTTTATAACAGAAGTTACGCATAAATAATATAACAAAAATTAAGTCTTATAGATTTCGAGCTCCCAGAGGGTGACTTACATCAGCTTACATAAATAAATAAACTTGTTTCGCGAGAAGTATCATACATATGATAATTAACATTATTCTTATTGGAAGCGAACATTGAAGTTATTGCTATATCAAGTTATAATAAAGGAAATCGTGCACTAAAATGAATAGCTGGCTGGGACCGCGTGCCAGCTCTAAAAATATATCCGGAAAATCACCAGATCGCTATTGCCGGCCGAAAAAAAAATCAACAAATTGATTAAAAAAATGAGAGAACGAAAGAAATTAGCAATTATTTCATGCAGAGAGAGGAAAGAAAAAACAATCTGATCTGAAAACCGGTATTTCAGATTGGTTATATATGAGTAACATGTAAATTTTATCCGGTCAATAAATATTTGCAGTTCGTGCAATTATTGGCCGGCATGCAGAAATAGTTTTATACAATAATTGTGAGCCGAAAAAAAATTAATAATAATAACATACTTCCGGAATAAATTAAATTATATTACATGTAAAGTGATAGCGATAGGTGGTCGTTCGTGCCTACTTAATTTTTATTTATTCTAGTTCAACTTCTTTTTCTTTCATTTAAGTCTCCAGCTCGGTTTGTCGTTTAGTTAATCATTATTCATAATCTTGTGTTATCTACATAACAGATTTTTGTCCCCTTCTTAGTTATTAAGAGAATTTAGTGCTGAATTAATTATCAATCCCACGTAGGTGTTGGTAGCCTTCTATATTTATAAGAAGTAATATTCTACCATGAGCCTACCTCTATTTTTTTTTTAAATCGAGTGAGATTATCTATTTCTTGCGAGGTTAAGAGATGAGTTCAATTTTTGATATATTATTTTCATTATTATTATTTTATAAGATTTTATTTTTTAATTTATTCTTAAATATTCAATTGATTGTACACTACGCATGAATATATATATATATATATATATATATGAAAAATATTAAAAAATAATAATAATAATTATATTTAATAAGTGATATTGTGCGGTCATACTCCATTTCTAACCCGCTGTGTTTAATATTTTCACAATGCATGAAAGGTGTTTCATAATTGTGTTTCTCTAAAGATTTTTGAAAAATCACTCTAATTAAATTAGTTGAAACATTTGAATAGCTATTTAGCCAACGCTTACAGTGGATTTTTTTTCCCTTTATAGCTTTCAATAAACATGTACCAGTTTTTAAACATGCATTTACAATACTATCCTCACTAATACATGCTTCAAAAAATGCTCAATAGGCAACTTTGTTTTAATTAAAAAAAAAAACCAATATATTTAGAGAGAGTTCTTTTTTTAAAAGCAATTTTACTGTTAATGGGGGATTGAACCCACGATCTCTACTTTGAAAATGGTAAGTGAAATTGCTATAACTCGTTACATAATCCTATCATGTTCCTTATATTTTAATGGATTGTGTATTTTTGTATTTGTAACCAATATATCTTAAACCTTGAAAACTTAGTATCACCTAATATATGACATTCTTTTCAAGGTTTAAGATATATCCGTAACCAATATATCTTAAACCTTGAAAACTTAGTATCACCTAATATGTGATCTTATTCTTTTGAGAATTTGTCTCGATTATGGCCATTTGATGAGTTTTTTCCAATTTCTCATCAAAAGCTTAATTTGGTAAAAAATACTACAAAATCACTTGTACAAATACGATTTTACCATCAACAATTAATGTCAATTGTTGACATAGATGTCAACAATAGATGTCGATTGTTGACATCTATGTCAATAAACAGATAACCCAAAACTCACAGATGTCAATAATAAATGTCCATTGTTGAGATTTATGTCAACAATATATGTCAATTATTGATATCATGTTGAGGGTAAAATTGTATTTATACAAGTAACTTACTAATATTTTTTATCAATTTAAACTTTTGGTGAGAAATTGAAAAAAAAAATCTTATTAAATGGTAGTAATTGAGGCAATTTCTCTATTCTTTTAAGATGAAATTGTAAGCTGAAGTGCAAAAAGCAACACAAAATCAATTTTTGGATAAAAATTCAAACGCACGACCTATAATTTTTTTTCTTTCTTTAAAATTTGTATATATAGTTGATTTGGTGATGATTATTTTACACAAACTGACATTTTACCGTAAAAAAACGTATGTTACATATTTGAGATTTCTTAAATAAGTTGATGTAATTTATAAAAGATGGCCACGCAAAACAAAACAAACTGGACATCAGAAGCTCAGGGATGAATAAAAAAAAAAAGTGAAAATAAATATAAAAAAGTACATGTGAAAAATATAGATTAACGAAGAAAAAATATATACATAAACTAGCATAAAGGAATATGTTAAAATATCATGGGGTTCTATGGCAATAGGAGTAGTAACTCATGATTTTTATAGTGAGCACAAAGGATACATTCTCAGTCGATATGAGACTTCCTGATACACTCCTCTCACGTCAAGGATTAAACAACTGGTGCGTGAAGTTTATAGAAACGGGTGACCCATTATCGAGAATGGTTTTGGCTCTGATCATATGTTAAAATATCATGAGGTTCTATCTTAAAACCAATTGGCAATATGAGGAGTAACCCATAACTTTTATAAGGAACACAAAACGTACATCCTCAGTCGATATGAAACTTCTTGATAGAATACATTATTATTGAGCACATTAACACAACCATCTATATTAGTATTACTCAGTCCTATATTAGAGTATTACTCAGTCCTTCATTGTTGTACTTGTAGCTTTCCTGTCTTTGTTTACTTCCCTTGGTTCCACAAATATGTCCAAATTCGGTTAAGGATGAATCTGGACGCTTGAACAATATAAAAGAAATTTCCAGCCAATCTTAAAAGGATCTAAAAAACTGGCTGGAAATTTTATCCTCCAATAACAAAACATAATTCGGGCAATTTATTTCAAAAACTAAAATATAATATGATCAACAAAAAAAAATGAATTTATTGTATCGTGTGTTTGGTATATGATCAGAACGGCTGTCAAATTAAGAAAATGAACACCTTAATTAAAATATAGTGACTAGCACCCGTTAATAAACATAAGAAACATATTAACGATATATTTTATCATTATCAATAGCGTACATATACAATATGGGACAATTAGACTAGTAGCTAAATAGTTCACAATCTTTTTAAAAAATAGGTAAAATTTCATTTTATTAAAAAAATAATCCACCAAGTCGGAATAAATTAAATTAATAATTTTAGCTCATTTAATTTAATTTTCTTAATAAAATGAAACTTTGACTAGACTCTTAAAAGAAGTTAAAAAATTGACTAATTGCAAAACATTATTTTAGAAAAAGTTTTTTTTTATCTCGAACATATTAATTAGTGAATTTTTTTTATCAAACATGCATAAAAACAAGCTAAGTAATAAAAAAATAAAATAAAAATAAAAATGAAATAAAAAAGCTGCGGAATTATGTTTTACAATACCATAAGTCTTCTGTGTTTTTGTCAAGCTAAATGCTAGAGAGCTTATTTAGTTACCAGATTCAACTTGCATACATATATGTGATTCGCTAGTTTATACGGATTCGGTTAAATAATACCATTCGGATATATATACAATTTATAGATATATATATATATATATATATATATATATATATATATCATAGTATACTATAAGCAAGTATACTATGATATGATGCGACTACTAGTTCCAATGATCATACGTAGGAAGATTTTAATTGTATAACTTTGTACTTGAAATTCTCTTTATTAGGAAAGAAATAAGATAGGCACATAATATAAAATCAATATATACGATAATTTTTTCCAATGTAAATGATAGATTATATAAAAAGACAATGCGTAAAAAAAAAAACACAAAAATTGATAATCCAGTTCGATGCAACATCATCTACTCTGAAGGGCAGTGTGCCAAATGAAAAGAAAATTCACTAATCAATAATTAGTCATAGTACAACAATGGATTTATATGAACGAATCTCGCTTCAAGGCTCTTTCTTATTACTACTCGTGAATTCCAAATCAGGCTTCCCTGAGTCTGAGATCCTCTCAATTCCACTTGCAAACACTTTCCCAGTGTCTTGTAACTTTCGATACAACGCACGTGAAAGCTTTAATCACGTAATCACAAAACTCAAACAGCTCTCTAACACTCAATATGTCTGTAATAGTGTAATAGAATCAAACCACACACATCACACAATTATCTTCTCAATCCGCTGATCTTACACCTCTAACTACTCTAACATTATGAATGAATACGGCAAGCGGCTACTAAAGGTAGAACCTTTAGTTTTATAGCAGCCCATAAACTCTTAAAGTCGTCCTAGGGTTTCTTTACCCATCCATGCGGAAATAATAAAAGTGGAAGGTCTTCTGTGAATCATTCTGGCATCTCATGAAATTTTCCAATACAATTTTACACACAAAGGCTAAGATGTCTCAACTTATAATACTACAAACAATGGATTCCACAACGGTACAGTACCGTTGTGGAATGATTCCACAACGGTTCTGTACCGTTGTGGAATCCTCCGCTGTGTAATGATTCCACAACGGTACGCGTACCGTTGTGGAATCTTAGGATTCCACAACGGTACAGTACCGTTGTGGAAACCTCAACGTTTCCACAACGGGACGGTCCCGTTGTGAAAAATGAATCAATTTTTTTAACACTCGCCGCGGCCACGTATTGACTTCGCCGCGGCGTGATCTTCCACAACGGTACCCCGTACCGTTGTGCAATAGTTCGCCGCGGCCAATGACATACATGGCCGCGGCGAACAAGAATTATGTTGATTTCCGTTTCTCGCCGCGGCAACGGTACGTACTCGCCGCGGCGTGATCTTCCACAACGGTACAGACATACCGTTGTGGAATAGTTCGCCGCGGCCAATGACATACATGGCCGCGGCGAACAAGAATTATGTTGATTTCCGTTTCTCGCCGCGGCAACGGTACGTACTCGCCGCGGCGTGATCTTCCACAACGGTACAGACATACATGGCCGCGGCGAACAAGAATTTTGTTTTTTTAAAAATTCTCGCCGCGGCAAGGAATACCTTTGGCTGCGGCGAGATGAATTCCCATGAAACTTTGCCGCGGCGTAATGATTACACGTCGCGGCCAAATTGTACCTGAGAGCTATTTTTTTGTTTTCCAATTAAAAACCTGAAAATTAAATATATCCAAAACCATATCCAAAAAATCCAAATACATCCATAACATCCAAAATATATACATAACATCCAAAACCAAAAATATATCCAAAAAATCCAAAAATAAATATCTATATCCAAAATCAAACTAATATTCACATTCTATAAAAGTTTGTACGTACAACACCCACTCTTCTCGAACTCTCTCTAAGTTATCCGGTGTATATGACTTCTTCATTTGTAATTTATCTATACCAACTCCAACAATATCACGCATAGAACTTAAAACATAATACCCGCATTCCGTGTTTCCGATTTGTTTGGGAGCCGAGGCATTTGTGATTAAGGTTGATTGACCGTTACTTCGGGCTCCTTGATTGTGAAGCTTGAAATCCAAAAAAATCCTTATACGCCAAAAAAAAAAACAAATTAGAAAAGAAGCATTAGTGGAAATGAAATATTTCAAATAACATGTAATTAATTTACCTTTTTATCAACATCCTTAAATCCAATGGGATTTTATTTTTCAACGGATCGAAGAACATCGCTTGATCTTTCCAAAGATCGAAGACAACAAGCATCCAATGTTCATTTAAATTGTACGGCATCAAAACTAGTTGTTTTGGTTTGCAATTTCGTACTATTTTACCGATTTGCTTGACGCGTTCGGATAAATGGGCCTCATCGTTGTTGGTTTGGAGGTAGCAACTCAAACCCGCTTCAACAAAACACATTACTTCACTCCGCTTATTTTTGTCTAATATGGATTGTAGATAACTACGAAAAACAATTATTGGATTAGTTAATAAAATGAAATATTGTATATTGATATAAGAAAAAGAATATAAAAGAAATATTTACCCCATGTAAACCGTTATGCATGACGCGCCTATTTCCTCGTATGTAAGGAATTCTTTAACATCGTCAAACATCACCGGAATACGCTCTACGGCGATACTTGCACAAACTTTGACATTGATTGCATCCCCGTTCGGTAACATTACTCGGTTGGCATGTTGGGCGAGCAATCGAAACTTTGGATTAATCAACGTATATGAAATCTTCTTATCGTCATCGGCGCTAGGTTCACTACCACCACCGACCTTCAACACTTGTGTGACCACCGGGCCGCGACTCTCTTTTGCAATTTCAGTTTCTATTAATCTCTTTGGCCACTTAACGAAGCCCCCTACGGCTTCTTCAATAGTCTTGGCTTCATCGGTGGGAATCGGCAAAAAAGCTTTCTTAATCAAAGCCGTCGCAAAAAAGCTTCTCCTGGATATTCCACAACGGTACGGTGACCCGTTGTTGAATCTTGGACATTCCACAACGGTACGACTGTACCGTTGTGGAAGCATATAGATTCCACAACGGTACTGTGTTCCGTTGTGGAATTTCCGTTGTGTAATCCAACATTTGTAGTAGTGTTATCCTAGAGCATGTTACCAGACATCTTCTTTCCAGACAAACTTGCAGTAAAAAATAAGACAACAACAAACTCCCATTTTTCTATTTTTTAGGCAAGCATTTCCAAACAAGTACTCATCAGATATAGTCTCAGCAAACAATAAATTGACACTCCAAACAAAGACTAGTAATTAACAAGTCAAAATAAATGAAAAATTAAATATACCTCCCCATGATTGCCTTAAAACAGACAAAAGGCAAAGAAAGACCAACACGGAGGGAGGCACAAATCTAATAAACACACAAGAGTTTAAACACAACAGCATAAAGAACCAAACATCCAAAAGAAAAGAGGTATGAGCACACATACCAGAAGATGAGAACCTGATCAAAACACAGCACCCACGAACAAAGTCTTAAACAAAGCAGGCCAAAAGCAAGAACAAGAAGAACACAACAAACTATCACAATATTCAGATAGTACAAACCAAGATCAAAACAGATCAGGAGGATGGAGAAGCATGTGAGCTTTCCTAATCATCATCTACCTCTTCGTCAGGCTCTGCAGTTTTAGCATCATCTTATTCATCATCTTCATCTTCTTATTGAGCATGAGGGCATGCAGAGAATTAGAAGCACAATCAGGACGAGCAACAAAATCATGACCTTGATCAATCCTTCACAAACAGCTTTTTGATGAGTAAAGTTGTCGATAAACTCTTGTAGAATAGAGACATCTTGAATAAGAGCTCTCAGAATATCACTTGGCACAGACCTAGAAAGAGGAGCCACATCGAGAATATCAAATTCTGAGCCGAAAGATGTCGCAGGAGAAAGCCTAACAATGTCATGAGCATGTTTCCCTTCAAACAGCTTGTGATTGAAGGTAAGCTTTCCAGGAATTGCACAAACAACATTAGTATTATGCACATTGCCCTTCTTTTGAGAGAGAATGATCTCATTAATCAAACATGGAAACCCAATAGGAAGCCTCACCACCACATAGTACTCGACATGCTTTACCATGTGATCAAAGATGAAAGCTCAAAAATTAAAAGAGGAACGGGTACCTATCTGATAGAGAAGACATGCACAGTAGGACAAAAAGTACGTTGCGACTTTTTTCGCATCCAAAAGTCCAATAGTCGCATCCAATGGTCAAAATAGATGCAACTTTGGATGTAACTTTTTCACATCCAATAATCCGCATTTGCTTTTGTCGCATCCAAATGTCCTGGCCTTTTAGATGCGACTTTTTGGATGACAAGTCGCATCCATTATCGCATCATTAGCCATTCCGCTTCATTAAATGAAAAAAATGTGGGGGGAGAGGGGATGGGGAATTAATCCCGCTTAAATATGCCCGCTTAAATGAGCGATATTTTTTTCTCACTATCATATGAGACTAGTCACATCCGATGCTCAATATGCCCACTTAAATGAACGAATTTTTTTTTCCTTTTGGTGACTTAATCGGATGCGACAAGTTGCATCCAAAAGTCAATTTAATGCGACTTTTAGTTTTGACTAGTTGCATTCAAAAGTCATCTGCAATTAAAAGCCATATTTGTCCTAGTTGCAAGAGCATGAGTGACATTGGATCCACGAGAGGATGGAGCCTAGTTAGCAATCCCAATCATGTAGAGGATTGAGAACTTAGCACTCAAAAATGCGGATGGAAGCAAACCCTTCTTAGATCATTCCTTGTCTTCATCTCCTAAATGCTCAAGCACAATCTCACTGATTGAAGGAAGTATGTCAGCATTGATGATCTTTCCACCCCAAGATATTGATCACAGCGAGAGAGAAGTCAAAGTCATGATCTCTCACAAACACCTTCATGAAATCCATGCTATCAGGCTGATTAAGACCAGAGGGTAGGTTCACAATAAACTTCTTCATCAACTTGGGATAATAAGCGCCAATCCCAGTGACATTCTTAAGTAACTGAGCATCACTCAGCAACTCTATAATCACTTTAATCTTCTAGCTTTCTCAGACAGATCTCTCTCACGGTAGATTTATAGATGATACACATACTTCCACTTGATCAATTTGCTTCAGTGTGTAAGGACACATTATCCAGATGAGCATGAGGCACATTATATGGAAGCTACTTCCCAGCAATAGATAGCTTCCCATACTTAAAGGATTTAGGTGCAAGCATCCATTCTTCCTCGACAGCCTTCTTTTTAGCATGATTCTTCTTCATAAACTTCTTGTTTAGCCCCCCCCCCCATGTTTTGTTTCTTTTTTGTCTTCTTCTCTACACTGTTTTCTTCCATTTTCTCATTGGTCTTCGTCTTTTTATACGTCAAAGAAGATAAAACCACATCTTCCTCAAAAAAAACTTTCCGCTTTTGAGAGGATTACTTACCAGATCTTGGCACAAGATCAACATGTGCCTCAACTCTTCTATCTTCAGCCATTATCTCTGTCTCAGAAGCAACATGAACAGAAAGATGATGAGCATCATTCTCGACATTAGGAGCACCAGACTGATTAGGGACTTCAAAATGATCAACCGCAGTATTTGGTAAATTCAGAATTCCTCTACTGATATCAGCACTATGAGAATCAGCAGTGTCTAAATTAGATTCCAAGTTATCATAATCTTTCTCTACATTCTCAGAGTCATCAACCCTAGTCTCAACGTTCTTCTCAATAGCAGTTTCATCAATCTTAGTCTCTACATTATCTTTCAATCCAACATTCGTGAAAATAGGATCAGCAATACCTTAAAAAACCACACGATGGGCTTCGATAGGCGAGACAATGGTTTCTCTTCCTCTGCAGACGGAGAAGAATGCGCAATTTCTTCTTCAGATGATTCACTAGATGACACCTTACTAGTGATATTTTCAATGGATAGTCCGACAATCCACGACACAAGTTTCTTGGAAGGTTTTCTAGGAACAATCTTCTCTTTGTGCATGGGGGTCCTTCTAGAAGGAGCACTTCCGGCCTTACCATCGGTACTCTCCCCAAAGGACATACCCATAACACGAACACTGTGTTTGTTTGTCTTGTTCTTAATACATTCCTTCGCTACACTTTTCTTCTTCGGCGCTTTCTGCGCAGGAACAGATGTTCTAACTCCACTTCCTGTTCCTCCTATCTTTAAACCACTAGACAAATAAAATTGAAACATAAAAAGAAGCCCAAAATGATAGTGTACATGAAGATGGGAAAAACAGAGCAACATGTGCACTACGAATAAGAGAACCTCTATAGATTTCGGCCATTAAGTCTAATGGGCCAACCATAATAAGGGGCGTCCCATGAAAAATGAAAGAGACAATAGTATAATCATTGTTCACTCGAATGAGCCAACCAAAAAAATGGGCCCATTTAAAACAACATTGGCCTGGACCCAATAATTGCTATAAATCATCACACACATACCAAAATTAGAACGAAGAGCTTCAAAATGATTAGCATCAAGAGTTTTAGTAAATATATCAGCAAGTTGTTTCTATGTAGGGACATACATGCTCAAGACTTATCTTATTTTCTTTCACGAGCTCATGAATGAAATGATGGCGATATCAATGTGCTTAGTCCTTTTGTGCTGAGCAGGACTCTTAGAAATATAAATAGCACTTTTATTGGCGCAGTACAATGTCATAACATCTTGAGACATGCAGTTTTGTTTTTTGCTAAACCAAGAGATAAGGTTGTTACCAAGAAAGAATCAACCACCAGAGTTGCTTTTTCTGTCTTCGGCATTTCCAGTCCAATCAGCATCACAATATCCAACAAGAGTAGAGTTGGTATCAAAAGAATACAGAATGCCAAAATCAATAGTACCAACAATGTATTTTATGATACGCTTCACCTGAGTGAGGTCACTGACCTTATAGTCTGCTTGATAACGAACACAAACTTCAACAAAAAGTTATGTCGAGGTGGATAGCAGTAAGGTAAAGCAAGCTTCCGATCATATTTATGTATAAACTTTGATTAACAATAACTCCATTCTCATCCTTAGAGAGCTTGACATGAGCAGCAGCTAGAGTATCCAAGCAAAATACATTCGTCACTCTTTGATCGAGCTTTCGGCGTTGTTCCGGATCAACAAGGATATAGCACACAGAACCAAAGATGTGGAAGTAGTGAACCTTGGGCTTTATCCCCCTCCATATTTCATAATGAGTGGTAGTAGTACCCGGACACATAGTAACTCGATTATGTATATGACAAGCAGTGTTGAGTGTTTCAGCCTAAAAGTGTAAAGGAAGACGCTTAGCAAGGATCATCACTCTAACTATCTTTTGAAGTGTACGATTCTTTCTTTTAACAATACCAGTCTGCTGTAGAGTAATGAAGGAAAAAGAAAACAACAAATTCATGAGAGAAGCCTTCAGAATTGCAGAAGGCGGAGAAGCTGGAGTTTTTGAATTCCACCTAATGATCACTGAAAGTCCAGATCTACTATGTAACCTGCTTGTTAGATGATGTTAAGAACAACAAGACGAACAACAAGCAACATGTAATGAAAGCAAGTCAAGAACACCAAGAAATGGTAACCCAATTTGGCTTCAAATGCCTACTCTGGGGGATATCAATCCTGGTGAAAACAACAACTTCACTAGACAATATGTTGGGTACACGTTGGAATACAATGGATGGTCACCTTGTTGGAATCGATCTAGGGTTTGAGAAAATAATTAACGCTTCGGTAAGCGGCGGAATTTAAAAATTTTCTTTTACAAGTAAAACAGTTTTTACTAACCTAGACAAGTGCAAGTACATGTAATTAAAAACCAATATGAGCTAGAAGTTTACTAACCTTTCTTGAAGCTTGAACTTTGAAGAAGCTTTTGGAAAGTTCGCAACGCTCGTCTCCCCTCGCAGCATGTCTCTATTTCTTTCCTCGGCACCTCGAGCAACCACGAAAGTTTATATCACTAAATCACTCGAAAAGAAGGAATCAGTGAGTGTGCACTTTTAAACACTACGACTTAAGAACAAGTCTCGAAGTCGCAGAGCTAAACACTAGGTCGAGTGAGGACCTAGGTGCCAAGACAAGAAAAAATCGAAAATAAACTAGAGAGAGAGAGAGATAGGATTTTCGGCCAAGTTCTAGAGAGAGAGTCTCTCAATCTCTTAAACTTAGGATGAATGAAATGTGAGGAATGGGGCTCCTATTTATAGGAGAGGTTTTACCTTCAATAAGGTACTTTCCTCTTCTATAGAATATCACATATTCATGAGCAAAAATCCCTTATTTCCCATTCCATGTTGGGCGCCCAAGGCTGCCTCCTAGAGGCTTGGATTTGTTTCCTTTTTTGTTCCTTGCCTTGCCCATTACTCTCTTGGCCGAAATTCCTTGTGCATCTATATGCAAATTTGTTTCCTCTTTTTCTTTTGGCAAGTATCTAAATACATTTATGCACAAAATAAACTCTCTTTCCTTGGGTATCATGGGCGCCTATTCTCATCTAGAAGGAGCTTCTAGAAGCTTCTTCATTTGTTCATGACAACATGAGAAAAGCCCATTAAGAATTTTCAATAAAATTCTTATGAAACGAAATTAATTCACAAGGCCCAATAATCAAGTTATGGCCGAGTGATATTAAGTCATCAAATGAACTTGTCAAAATTTATTGACATCCATTTCATCCTTATGTCTCAAAAGACAAAAATACCCTTTCGACAATTTTCGTTCTTGTTTTGACTTAGCTTCCAGTTTAACTATTCCTATCGATGTGATTCGTGACAGTGACCTCATGGACCCAAATGAACAAAGCTTGAGCTAAACACTTGGACTCAAAAGTTCACAAACCTTTTCCAAGTTTAGCTTAATGCCAACTGACTCCACTAAAGAGCTGACACTGAAAATCTCTCGGTTCAAATGAATTTATTTTCTACTCAAGAATTCACCTAATTATAATGAGCGGATCCACTGAATATTATCTATGCTACCCTTCATGAATGTCATCAGCTAGTCGGGATTTACTAAATTACCATTTTACCCTTCTAGCTGTTATTTCCTCAACTCCTTTGTCGCTTGTGAATAAGTTAGAAACAATGTATTGACGAGGAGCTAACAAGTCACATTGTTTCATCCAAAAGAGTCAGGACTCGATTTGGACACTGGCCAGTTCATTTATTCACACTCCAAGGAACAAAGCATGAGGTGACATACATTGCATTTCAGCAATCTTGTACATAAATTCCATATCTATGAGAACTTCACAAAGTTACTCATGACAGACTCACAACTTAGTACCTCACCAATAGGCCTTGTTCGGAATCACATAGTGAGTCCGAAATTTGACTTTCTCAAATGAGAATACTAAGGTGTGAAATGGCATGTCTCATTTCAGGATTAAGGTAAGCATGATGCAATTCATACATAGTGATTTCGAGACATAAGAGGTTAAATGGTTTGTTCTTATATTGTCTCTAGAAGTGCACTGGTCAATTCAGTACCTTCGGAAGATACCTAGAAGAACTATAGAGTCTCCAACTCTCAATGCCTCATAACCAGACATCATAGATTCTTCTAACAATCATACTGAGGTCAATAGTCCTTTGACCCTAAGATTGCGAATATATCGTTTTAAGCAAACTACGAAGAGTTTGTTCATGCAAATCTACATTTGTCTCTTCGTAAGTTGTTTAGTTTGTTTATGGACTAAAAGACTATGGTTTTATCATAAAGCTTCAGACAAGGAAGATTGAATGAACGTTTCAACTTTTTATTAATGAATAAGCAATTACAAGCAAGAGTCTTCGTAAGACTATATGACATCAAATGTACATAAATAGACACTACTACTCTTCTTGTGGGCACCATTGACAACACACCTTCCATTATTCTTAACTCCAAGCTATTTCTATGGTGTTGTTAACCTAAGCTCCCCCTATGTTTGAGCTCCCCTCACTTTTCACTCTTTCACTCTCCCAGTATTTTGCTTCATTACAATAACAAATACCACAACAACAACTGTAAAAACACACTAGGTAAGACTTCGTCGGACGAGAGTCAAAAACCTAGAAAACCAAAAACACATACACTGTTGAAAAGTTGGTTTCGGCGGTAAAGTGTGTTACCCACTCCTAGAGTATGACGTTCTCTTTTATAAGAGACAACAAAAGAGAATGTCATGTAATCGGACACCAGGATAGATGGCGCACATGAGGACGAGGACAGCCAAAAAGCTGTCAGGAAGGCCACGTCGAATCTTGGTCGTACAGCAACAATAATGTTCTATGCGATGCTAGAGACATCATCAAAGACAATAGAGTTGCCTGAACCAAATGGCTAACTCAATGTAACTACAATCACTATGAATCATGACAACTTGTCCTATAGTTTCACCTTTTTCACCTTGCAACTGGTGACATAGTGCTTTAAAAACAGCAAAG